>NW_007727647.1:357355-362641 GCF_000696425.1 Galeopterus variegatus
GCCTCGCTCAGCCAGTGAGCGGGAACCGGTCTATACGTGGGATCCGAACCCTCGGACGGGAGCGCCGCCGCGCTTCCCAAGCGGCGCACCATCCAGTGCGCCACCGGGCCGGCCCCCATCAACATATATTTATTAAGCAGCTAAAGCAGTCCCTAGCATTATACTAGGTGCCATGGGACTGAAGCATTTAAAAAAGAAAAAGTACAAAATATTCTCTCAGTTCTAAAGAAGGTTAATATTTAGTTAAGTGCACATATATGAGAGTTACATGCCTAAAAAGATAGTGTTTAATAAAGTTTAATGCATTGTTATAAATGCATTAAGAGTTAAAGCAGGGGACGTTGTGGTTTGGAGCACCTTCATGGCAGAGATAACATTCAACTTCTGCTGAAATATAAGCTCTCTGTGTGCAAGAAGTTTACTATTTTTCACAGTTATCTTTTGTACCCCCAGTGCCTGACACATAGTAGGGCTCAATATATGTCTAATGAATGAATGAATTAATTAATTAATGCACGATTTGTCCTCTACCGACATTTTTATTTCAAGGTCATAGTTAAAAAATATTATGCTACATCCTCTCATAGATGATCTAAAGTGTGATTCTAATTGACTATGAAATTCATTTAATGTCTTTATTTAAATAAACAAAACCTCTCACTAATTATGTCTGTATTAGATAAATATTAAAAATGATTTTGCATTCCAAGAGCTCACCAAAACTGAAGTTTGCAGATATTCTAGGATTGGGTTGAAGAAGAATTTGGAATTTAAGATTTGAAGTGAACAATTAACATAGATATTATAAGCCTTTTTAAATATACAGATGGGATTTTTTTATTACTAAACTTTATTTCGTTCAGTGACTCATATTGTGGGATTAAACAGCTTAACTTCACAGAGCATGTTAAAAATAATTAATTTGCTGTGGGTATTGAGATACCCTATGATGGGGCATATGAGGGTACTTCAAAAAGTTCGCAGAAAAATTCATATTATCTTTTAATTCTATTTTTCCATGAACTTTTTGAAGTACCCTTGTATGTGTTAGATCCTCTAACATATCTGCCTAAACATTCAGACATCAGTACGTGATTGACACAGAGAGTTTGCCTGTGTTACATCTCCCTTTTGGCCACATATATAGTCATTCTTTCAATGCCTGAATATGCCTTGTGTACAAAGCTTTAGGACAGTGAGGTCTACAAAAATGAATAGACCTTTCACTTCAGAAACATATGTTAGAAGACAGAATCAGCAATATACCCAAACTATTCTAAGGCAGTATGGGTATGATAAATGCAATATACATGATGGAGAATTCATTCTATAAAACAACGAAACCTAAGGCTGTATATCCATAGAGGTTTTCAGTCTGCATAGAGTGTTCACATGCATTGTCTGAGTAGTAGTTCAGAACAGTGGATGGCTACTTCTGACTGAAGACTTGGGGGAAGGTTTATGGAGCATTACAGTAGACCTGTTTGGCTGGGAGTAGTGAGAATTATTATTAGGAAAAAGGGTAAAAATGGAATTCCAAATTATCAAGAATATTGGTCTAAGGGGTTTGACAGGATTTGGTGGGTTGTAAATTGCTGAAAGGCAAGGAACTCTTGTTCTCCTTCTCGCTGCTTCCAGCCACCAGACAGTATTTTTGCCTGAATGGAGTGATACCTACCACCTGCCAACTAGGTTCCAGGTAAGGACTAAAGTCAGAATTGCTTCCAGTATTAAAAAGTTGTGTGTGTGTGTGTGTGTGTGTGTGTGCACACACGTGTGCATCTGAGGGGGGCAGATGGGTATTTCTTTACCTCCAATAATGCACTTAACTGCCCTATAGATTGGATTTGTAATACATTTATAACAACTTGCATTTATACGGTGTTTTACAGTTTAAAAAGCTCTTTTATCTTCTCATGTCTAGTCTGAAATGTTCTGTAACAAAAACTATTATATTAATCCCTTGCACCTGGTTGGCGTTTTTTGAGGATTCATCCATTCCACAAATATTTATGTATTAATTACTCACTACGTGCCAGGCACTGTGCTAGGTACTTGGAATACAGTGGTGAACAAAAAAAGATACAATGCTTACCCTCAAGGAGATTTCAGTCTGCTGCAAGAGACTGGCATTAAACAACTACATAAGCAACCACGGCAGGTGCTATGGAAGAGAATTATAATGCCATGCCTGTCACCAACCTAGTTGTTGAGGGCTGTCCTGAGAAGGCAGTGCTTGAGCTGAGATCTGAAGGATAGATAAGAATTAATTCAGGGAAGAGGTAAAGATGACCCTACTTCAGCCTGTTTACCTACAGGTGTTTAAAATGCTTGACAATTTGGGAACTCAACAATGGTTTGGTTAGTTGTATTTCTGATGCATGTAGTTTCTCATCCATGGTCATACTGGATTTACATGCCTAGTGGAGCTTTAAAGTTGGAGAATTAGAAATCTCTCAAATCAGCCAAATACTGAGGACATTTTATGTTTCAAAAACTCTGTTAACTTTTTTCCCCCAAAGTTGTTTTTACTATTGGCTAGGGATTGAATGTGGGTATTTTTGAAAAGCTGTGTCGGATTCAGTGGAAAACCTAAAGCTCTACTTGCCTTGTGGGAGCTGGAATTTTTCAGCTAAAGAGGTTCGAATAGATTTAGGTATTTATCCAAACCGAACTTTCAAACCACCAGACATTTGCCCATTACTAGTTTACATAGAGCTTAACTACAGTGGCTTCCTCTTTCAACATTTACTTTTTTTATTTAAACAGCTTAATCGAGAGCTATAAAAACACTGGATCAGTCTTTTCAAATAAAAATGAAATGCAGCTACCATGGGTTAGTCTTAAGGAAGAAACCTTGCTGCCTGCAGGTAGTTTAGGTGTTAAAATGGTGGTTTTTAAAATACCAAAAGATCTACTTTTTGACTGCAAGGTCGTATCTTTGAATTGTAAGTTTATAACAACCTGGCAGTTGTTTTGATTTGTGTTGTCTGGTGTTTGTGTGTATGCTTGTGCGTGTGTGTGATACTGAAAGAGTCATGAGATTTACATTATTGGTATATTAATTAAGGAAAGATTTCTATAATTTTATTAACTCATTCACACTGCACATGGGAGCATTTTGTCTCATTATTTGTTTTTCTGCAAATACTTTATATGTTGTTGTTTATGTTTTCATAAAATGCCAAGATGTGCTTAGGGTAATAATACTAATATTTTTCCAAAACTCTTTGGACTTATGAATGATTGTTACCTATTTTCCCCTTCTGTAAGTCATTGCTTTGCATTTTAATGTTAATATTATCAGGAATAAACTGTTTTAATGCTCATTTCCTTTAGAGGAAATAAAAGTATCAACTTTCAATAAATTAGCCTGAATACAAAGTCAGAGGAATGAAGTAATAATTCCAGGTTATGCAAATAGGTACGTTTTAGTACAGAGGGATTGTATTAGGTGATTTTGAATGTCCCTTTCAGCTCTAGAAAGTTCTTATATTCCTAATCCTATGTAATGTATCCATGTTTGTTCTGCTCAAACATTAAATGCTTAAATGTTGAATTAATTTCCTCCCTGATTCATTTCACCAGTATTGATAATATAATACTGTAACATTATTCCCACTGGTAGCAAATTCATGTATTCATTCAACAGATATTTATCAAACACCTGCTATATGCCAAGCCCTATTTTTTTTCACTGGGCATTCAGTGATGAGAATCTTAAAAAGACAAACAAAAAAGTACCTCTTTGAGCATGTTTTCTAGTGTGGTAGATAGTAAAAAAAAGAAGTATGCAATATAATATCAGATAATGATAAGTGGTAAGAAAAATAAAGCTGAGGAAAAGGATTAAGAGTGATAATGATGCTTTTTTTAAAAGCTAAGTTGGCCAAGGCAGGACCCCCCTGAGGGAGTGACATTTAAACAGAGATTTAAATCAAATGAGGAGATGATTTGTGTGAATAACAAGGAAGAGCTTTCCCATGCAGAGGGAACAAGTTGTGCAAAGGCTCTAAGGGTACGAGCCTGAGCACAAGCGTGCTTAAGCTATCCCAGAAAGAGCAAGACCAGGGCTGGATTGCAGTGAGTGGGGGAGAAAGTACAAGGAAAAAAGATAGTTCGGAGGTATAATCATGGAAGGCCTTGCTGTATGATGGAAAGTCATTAGAGGATTGAAAAGAGAGAATGACAGTCACAGAGATGAGGAAGAAGGGAGGTTATGGGATGGTAAATCCAGAGTTTGGCTTCAGACGTGTTAAGTTTGACGTGCCTATTAGGCATCCAAATGCAGATGCAGATATTTGAGCCTAGGGTATAAGAGAAAGGTCCAGACTACAGGTATAAATTTAGGAGCCATCAGTATGTAGATTGTATTTAAAGCCATTAGACTGGTTAAGACTACCCAGAGAGTACATATACACAGAGAAGAGAGAGGTCCAAGGACTCAGGTCTGGGGCACTGCAACACTTAGAGGTTAGGAAGATAAGAAGAATTTTAACAAAGGAGTGGGGAATCTTAAAAAGGTATAGCCTGTGTAATAGGAGGAAACCAGAAAACTGTTGGCTTGGAAGCCAAGTGAAGAAAATGTTTGAAGAAGGATCCTTTTGATTAGACTCATTTATTCTACACATTGATTTAAAAGGTATGTTGTGTAAGGCATAGAACACAGACAGCCAAGAGGAGTTAGTGACTTCAGAACCCTGATTAAGTATTTTATTGACAAAATGTAGACTCATATCATGCATTTCTTCTTTTACTTTGCCATTTGTTCGGATAGCACACACTTCAGATTTTGTTTCTTCTGTCATAGCTGACTCTCCGTTTCCAGATCAATCAAAATGTCTCCATTAAGTTGTCAGTTAAATCAGAAATAATTGCCATAAGCCATTCATTTCATGTTTTTAGAATCCTGTGCATTAAAGGCTATGAAATTCTTTGAACGAGAATCCAGTGAAATCTCAATTATCTGGAATTCTATTAGCATGTATCTCTTCATAGATAACCAGGATTTCCTAAATTTAAGCATTAACCATTTGAATGGTTGAATCTTTTTCTTTTTCTTTTTTTTTCTTCTTTAAGGAAAAGCCTTCTAGAGTGCATTATTATTCTGAGCACCAGCCCTGTGCTAGGGCTCTTATTGGGTACTGTAACTATACATTCTTAGCCTTCGTAAACTGAACATTTCAACTGTAATGTAACCATGTCCAGATGATCTTGGATTACCAATTCCTGTGAAGTTTTTTTTTTTTTTTTTGTCTTTTTCCGTGTCCGGCAACGGATCGCAAC
>NW_007727647.1:363641-389100 GCF_000696425.1 Galeopterus variegatus
TCGGTGTTGCTCCCGCGCCTCGCTCAGCCAGTGAGCGGGAACCGGTCTGTATGTGGGATCCGAACCCTCGGGCGGGAGCGCCACCACGCTTCCCAAGCGGCGCACTATCCAGTGCGCCACCGGGCCGGCCCCCCTGTGAAGTTTTTGAGAAATATTTGTCTGTGACGATGCGGTATTGTATGCCTAGAATGCTTCTTTTTCCATCCTCGTTTAGATCTGAAACTTTGTTTCATTTTTTGCTTTAACAATGTCATATTGGTGCTCTTGAGGCACGATGACTTCTCTCTTGTAAGAGTGTGAATACATGCACGTATTTCTTTATCTTTCTCAACTTTTTCTTTTTCACACATTCTGTGTGTGAGACCTGAATACTCATGCATAAACACACATACAACATGCCACCCATTTAAAAACACCATATGGAAGCAAAGGTGGCTGTTCATCTCTTGCACACACACATACATACATGTATGCGTGTGCCTCTTATGCCATGGAGGCACGTGGTCAAGTGGTTAATTATCCCTTGCACATATGTATGTTAGAGAAATTCTTTGGTTTCAAGGGCTACGTTACTGTTGGTCCTCACCACTTCCCACCCTCCAGGAATTCAGGGATGGTCACTCTTTTGTCTCTTTAGAAATGACTTTACTTTCTGTTAGTGTATGCTACCCCGTTGTTTCTCTTAGTTTCTGCAAGTGTTAGTCTACCATTATTTTCATGCTAGTTCCTCATCAGTCCAGATGAGTATAGAGTAAGAATTTCAAATCTGGAGGCAGCTGACAGTAGTGGAGATGAGAGATGTACTCAAAACCTACTCCTCTCTCTTATAGGAAGCTGGGGCATTGCATGTCCAGAGAACAGTGGCACTTTCATAAGATTATTCTGCCAATCTTGTCATTGCATGCGGAATGAATAGGAAAAGGGAAAGAGTGAAAATAGGAATATCAGTTAAGAAAGTCATATATTTCCTATGTGCCATGCACTGTTCTGGGCCCTTGAGGTAGACAGATTGAGACAGATGAGGTCCCTGCTCTCGTGGAGCTTATTAAATTTTAGTTGGGGGTGGGGTCGGGTCAATGATTCAGTGCTATACAGTGGTAAGTGCTATTGAAGGAAATAAAACAGGGTTATGTGACAGTGACTGGGGTGCTACTTTAGATTGGGAGGGTAGAAAAGGACTTTTTGTCAAGGTGACATTTGATAACGGGCCTAAAAGATACAAAGATTCCAGCCATGCCAAGATCTAAGTGAAAGCATTTTGAACAGGGAAAATAGCTTGTTTAAAATTGTGTGGAAATGAAAATAAACATAGTATGTTTAAAAAATAGAAAGTCAATATGGCTGCTATGTAATTAACAAAGGGGAAATTAATATAAGCTGAAAACTGAGATACAGGCCGGTAACAGATCCTGTAGATCCTTGTTGGCCAGGATAAGGAGTTTGGACATAACGTGTACAAATCCAGGTATTCAGTAATATTATTGTCACTATTGAGTTGAGTCTTAACTAGCCAGTTCTCTAAATGAATTCATCAGTGTGTAGGACTAACCTGTGCTTCTAGTATCACTAAATGTCTACAACTTCTACCAGCTGTCACTGCTCTCATTTTTTCACTGTCTTGAAAGGCATTGTTATAAAACTCTAATGTAATACATATAGGCCTAGTTGGGGTTCTTGAAAGAGCATCTCTTTTTCTAGTACAACAGTATAGAATGTGTATGTGTGTGTGTGTGTGTGTGTGTATATATATGGGTGTATGCTATATCCAAAAAGCAGGTTGATTTATTCTCATTGACCCTTTTTGTTCACATCTCAATATTGTTTGACTACCCATGAACCAGAAACTGTGCTAGATGGTAGAGATCTAATAGTGAATAAGTCGTAGTACTTGCCCTGAAGGAGTTTACGGTATAAATTATATATTCTTTTGATTAAAAAAAATGTTGTTCACAACTTTGAAAGAACAAATATTGGCTATTTTTTTGTTTGTTTTATTCAAAGTATTATGTCTCGTAAGGATCTGTTGCCAGCATTTATATTGGTGATGGACTTTGAAAGTGTGAGTTTCATTCACTTTCAGTTTGTGCAGCATTCCCTTGACATGCAGTTCTTGAGAATTAGTACAATGACTGTCATCATCCTTATTGGGGACCCCCCCCCCCCAGGACACCTAGCAAGATGTCGAACATAAAGCAGCTATGCCATCTACTTCCAAACAAATGATTCTTTGGTGGTTAGATATCTTGTAACTTCTTTACTTATGTAATACTCTGCTGTAACCTGATTTGTAAAGTGGAGTGGGAGAAAAAGAGAAAATTTAGAAAGAAATGCAGAACACAAACCCTTTATCCTGGTAAGCATCTCACATTTCAATTTGGGGTTGTTTCAGTAAAGTATAAAACAAAAAAAAAAAATATGATTATAAATATAATTTTTACTTTTTATTCTTGGTAGGAAGTTTTTTGACCAACACATATTCTTAATTGCCAAATCTATTTTCGCTTTACCTTTAAAGAAAAATAAATGCACTTTGCTGCATCTGCCAAAAATGACAGACTAATTCTTTGAGCCAAACAGCATACATGAAATGTGATTTTTGTTGATTTTCTGAGGTATTTTTTGATTTATCCTTTACTGTGGTTAAGATTCTGTAGTATAGAACAGACTGCATAGTTTGAGGTTGCAAAGTATAGCAAATCTATAAGAATAAGCTCACTAATATCTCTTATCAAATCAAGAAATGATGTGTTTCCCTGGAAACGTGCATATACGAAAGAATTGATTTTCTTACACAGGATGCTGCCACTTGGACTATGCGTAGAGTTGATTTGTAATATAAATTAACTCTCCAATTATTGATTGTTCCATCTGACTTTGTACACATTAAGAATCTGCAAAGAGTTTCCTAGTTCTCAATAATAAGAATGCTGTGTTTGAAATGTAATGGGAGTGCGTCAGCTGGATCTGAGTTAGATATTGCAGTAAATGTTGCTCAGCTTTGCCATCTGTCACGTATTGTTTTTGCATAATATTTTAATCCATTAAAATGTGTCTTTTTTTCTTTTTAAAAAATTAGAGTACAATGAAAACTTTTAAGGACTAGTCTCTGACCACTGACCTTTCCAGTATCTTAAGATTTTTTGTAGCTTTTTGTGTTTTTATGCCCTCATTAAGGTGAATAATGACAATCTTTAGAAGCAAAACATGCCATGCTCCCAGTTGCATGGTTCACAAGTAGGAAGTCCCATTAACTTCTTAACTTCTCAGACAAGAAGTAAATTTGTCCATGAGATATTATTTCTGAAACTCTTTCTCATCGTCAGGAACAGTGATTGAATGAACTAAGTACTTGCTTTCACTAAGTGGAATGGAAAACTCATGTCACGGCATGTCAATTTCTGCCTAGTGAATAGATATTCCCTGGGGTATAAATTAGGCACTTTACATCCTTAAGTCTTTTAGGGCACCTGGACCTCATTGATTTCCTTGTGTAGAATAGTACCCATGTGATTTAAAGGCTTAACGTACAACCAAACTGTCCAACTTTGACTCCCGTGAGTAGTTTACTCGCCTGGGAGGGCCTGGTTCAAAATGGTCTCCTCCCCTAATGAGAAAGTGAGCTCTTTGCTCTCTGTTGGCCCGCTGTTTTCAGGCCACCAAATGAAAGGCTCTTAGTGTCATTTAGAGCCATTTACCAAGTGAACTATTGTGGCCTGAAAAAGTTAAGTACTGTTGGACCTGACAATTTACCATAATCAAAGAGTTACAGCAGAAACTATGCAAATTCTGGTTTCTGGCCAATTCGTGTTTTTCCAGTGTTGCTCTTGGCAGCTCCTTGTGTTGAGTTGAGCAGCCCACTCTTCTGCTTCTCCCCTTGTTATTAATTTGTAAAATGAAACAAATTAGTGACCCTTGAATTGTGCTATTACACATGCTTGAGTAATTTCATTTCATTTACAAAGAATTTCATTTATTTGTTATTTACACTCTACTTCCAAAACAGTGTGTGCTGGCTTATTTATAAATCATTCTAGTTCAGATCAACTGAATATTTTTCCAAGTCTTACCCTGAAGAAGACTTATGTTATCACACATTATTTCATATTTACTGCACTATGATGATATGTTGATTTTTATACTATTTCTCTGGCCACCTGAAAATGGCTGAATTAACAAAACATCATGTCCGTGGTCTAATATAACTTCTTTTGAGGTGACATGGTCTATTGGGAAAGAACATACAACTTAGATGAGAGTTATAGGCATTTTCTAGGTTATCATTGTGGGGTGATCCTTTGGTGCCAATCGTTCTGGTTGATGTTGTTATCTTAGTGGAGAATGCAGCAACAAGGTTGAGTCTGTGCCCTGACCATTCAGCTGGCCTTAGGAAAGTCATCTGCCATTTATTGCTCATGTTTTCTGAGTTTTAAATACAGGGGTTAATACTTATCTCCCCAAACCTTGCAAGATTATAATAAGCAATGAAGTAAATATTTATTGCATATAAAATGTGACGTCCCACATTGTTAACATGGGGGAGAACAACTGCCAGTTGAACTGAAATTATCAAGCAACTCTCATGTATTTGGACACTGTTCAGACAAATGGGAGACAGAGATGACCAGATAAGAGTCTCGATTTTAAGGAGTTCACAGTGTTGTGGGGGAAAAAGCCCAGCACACAAACAATTGTAACATTTTCAAAGGCATTAGTGGCACAAGTGAGGTATGCAAAAGTGTCATAGCTGATAGGAAAAGGAAGCAATGGACTCTGACCAGGGAATTGGGGAAAAGGGGAAAAGTTAGGATAAAACAACATAATGTGTGGGAAATTCCTCAAAAACACTTTGTAGATATTAAGACACTATCTTATCATCAATGTCATTTATTTAACAGGCATTTGTGTAGTATTTACTATATGCCAGGCACTGTTCTAAATGTTTTACAATAGTAAATCATTTAATCCTATTAATGTCCACACAATGAAGATACCATTAACCTCATTTTACATGATGGCTCAGTTGGTTAGAGGGCAGCCTTATAACCGCAAGGTCATGGGTTCGGATCCCTGTACCAGCCCACCAAAAAAATAAATAAGTTGGAGAGCAGCCCCACACACACATACAAATTGTGGTACAGAGGGGCTAATTTGCCCAAGCTCTGAGTGTCAGAGATGGAGTTTGAACCCAAGAAGTTGGGCTGTAGAGGTGGCGCCCTTTACCAGGATGTTATACTGCTTTTCCTTCACCATCGACAGAGAAGTTGACACCTTTGCTTAAATCCAGTGCTAGAATCCCTGCTCTGACATCCTGACAGGTGGTCATTTTGATTTCTGAGTACCTATAGAATCGACAAGGACCTAACTAGCTCTGGAAACAGCCAGCTACATTTTCGGACAGCTGTAATTACTAGAGAGTTCTGAATTTGAGCCCAAATCTGCCTTTCTTGTAACTTCCACCCATTGATCTTGTGTCTGCTTTCTGACACCACACAGACTAAATCTTCTTCCATGTGATAACTGTAAAAGTATTGGAAAACGTCTCCCATGCCTCCTGCTCGAATTCTGCATTGTCTTTCCTGTTTTGTTGGGCACCAAGATATAAAAAGAAAGTGGCATTTGAGAATAAGTGGTGAATTACACTATTTCATTGAGCATTTACTTATGGAGTGCCTACTGTGTGCAAAGTGAGAGAGAATGAATAACAGTAGACTCTTATATATAAAGTATGTGCTTTGCACTAAGCTAATCCATCGCTACCCAAGATGTTGCAATTTTCATTTAAGATTCAAACTGATGAATAGAACTATTGTTTGCACTTATTTAAGTCAAGTTTTAAATAAGCAGTGGCTTTCTAGGTACACCTGTAGACATGCCTTAATTACTTCACAGGATTACAAACCTGTGGACAGAGAAAGCTAATGCAGCCTCATATTTCCTATAGCACCTAGCTATAGGCCTTATGCAGAGTAAATGAACAAAGACTCTCCAGCTTGTCAGTTGGTTAGAGCGTGGTGCTGATAACATCAAGGTCCAGGGTTAGATCCCTGTACCAGCCAGCTGCCAAAAAAAAAAAAAAAAAAACCCAACAACTTCAGAGTAAATGAACAATATTTTTGAATGAGTGAGTGAGCGAAATGTAGTATTTATTAATGCTGTGCTTCAGATAATTGTTCTTATGATGTTCACATGTGGTCATAACAATAAGGAAGACAGTTTTACCTTGCTATTTGAATTACTTTAAAATTTTGTGTGCCAAGTTAAGAGAACTAGAGAAGCAAATTTCCCCAGAAAAAATGTCTGAGTAAAATGTTTTAAAGAAAGCAAGTTAATTCAACAGCCAGAAGTGTAGGGCTTCATAGTATTGATCAGTCCTCAACTGTTTGAGAAGATTCACTGTTGTCATTTGAGAAGCTCTGTCACTATGTGAGCCCAGTAGAGAGGCATTTTCTAGGTTACCGTCATGGGGTGATTCTTTGGTGCCAGTTGTTCTGGCTAATGTTGTTGTCATATTGGAGAATGCAGCAAAAACATTGAATCTGTACCCTGACCATTCAATTGGCCTTTGTATAGAGCATCACACAGTGAAGCAGTCAAGTTCAGATCAGATTTTAACCCCAATACATTATGACTTGCCATGCTTTTTCAGGAGGATGGCATGCATATATGAGGGTACTTCAAAAAGTTCATGGAAAAAATAGAATTGAAAGATAATACAAATCTTTCCATAAACTTTTTGAGGTACCCTCATATATATATTCATACTTTATTTTTATATGTCTATAGAAATATATGTATTTCCATTCTGCAGTCTATGAAAACTTGTGTGAATGGGGGAGGGTACCATAAATAATAAACTGACACATGCCCATGTTAAAAACTTCAAGTGCCTATTGGTGAGCAAATTATTATCCTTTCTGCTGTCTTATTTGGCATAACTTTAACATTATGAATTTGTGTTACTTATAATTAGATGATAGAAAACTTTACTGTAGCATAACTTTTTAAAAAATCATTTTAAGAATAAGTTGATAATTTTATTAGACAGGACCTGTGTGAAATGACTCTAGGATGATAAGTAAAACATAATGGGATGGGAGAGGTTCTTTCATTATGTTAGAGATTTTGATAGTGCTAGGCCTGTAATTAATTAACATTTCATTAATGATATGTAAGGAGTACCAGTAAACACTTTAATTAAATTCATGGGTAATAAATTAATAGGTGTAGAAAATACCAATAAAGACAGGAAAATAATTCAAATGGATCAGAGAATTTATAAGATATGGGAATATAACAGGAGTTCCATTAGCCACATGTAGTCTCCTAGTCTAGCAAATATAACGTGGTATACACTGCATTCATGGAATATAGAAAACAAATAAGCAAAATAAATAAATATCCTTGCCAACAGTATAATGGCTACAAGAAGCAACAGCTTTTGTTTGTGGTAGGGCTCTTTCAATATATTTTAGTTATATCTGAATGGCAGAGCTTGTAAAGAAGTTAACAGTTATTGAATGCAAACTACTAGCCAGTCTCTTTATTTAGGAACATTAAATACATTATGGTTTTCTTCAACCCTATCTCATTTTATAGGTTCAGAGACATTATGAAAATTCTCAGGGTCTTATATCCATTAAGTGGTAAAGCTGGGTTTGAACCCAGACCTTTCTATGGCGCTTCCAATAATGATATAAAAGATTGCATGATTGTGTGTGTGTAAAATAGGTTTGCAAACATTTACCATCAGCTAAATGGTATGCTACTTAGTGATATTCAGATATTTCTCAGTAAGCTTAGGTTTAAGGGAGAAATTTTAGATTTAAAATGGCTCCAGAAGTCTATTTGACTAATTGGGCCACCTGGGGGCTAGGATAATAGTTATTTTAATTTTCCACTGAGGTGGAACCCAGTTTCACATATAATTTGACATTGGTCATTTTAATGAATACTTGAGCCTTAGGAAACTATCTGCTATGCCAATAATTTCATATATTTACTCTTGGTCTTTACATCATGGCCAGCCAGAAGTAGAAGTGGTCATCATTAGCTTTCTTCTAATGACTTAAACCAAACAAAACATTGAAATGTTAACAGCAAATAAAACTAATGGTGTGTGTGTGTGTGTGTGTGTGTGTGTGTGTGTGTAGAGAGAGAGACCAGAAACAATTTCGTTTTTCCCGTGTTTAAACAACATGAACTAAACAGATATTGAACATGCATCTTTGAGTTTATTAGCTCATCAGGAACTCATTTTTAAGAACTAGGAAGACTCTGGATAATTACTACCTATTTGGGGTACAAGATGCATAACTGAAAGCCACATATCTTGTTGGCAGTGGATCAGTGGAATCATGTCAGTATATAAAAGGCAACCTTTTTCTTCCATCATCTTTTCAGCCTAAGTTTTAAACGTATTGTATACTTTTTTCTTTTTCTTTTGTCTTTCGTCCTAATGCTATATGTGGTGGGAAAGTTGGAGGCATAGTAAGGCCCTACCTTGCTAACTCACTACAGTGAGTTCCTTCCATAACTAAGCCAGACACCTATTGATTAGCCACAAAATTCTAAACTTATCCAGTTTTTCACTTCTAAGAGATGGAATACCCCATATGAGGTTCCTTTGCCAAGTAGAACCAGGAAAACAATCCAGATTTCTAGGCTTTTTAGCTCAGCATTCTTTCCACTATCAGAAATGACCTCAGAATCATTCTCCAGAGAGCATTCAAGGCAGTCTTTAGCAGTTGTTTTGGGTTGTTATGCAAGCTGAAATATACTTGTTATCCCCTCTGCAGTTTACCACTTGAATGTCTCCTCATGAATGAGAAATCCCTGTAGTCATGACTCAGTGACATTAAATAGCTTGGATGCAAACACATTAACTAGGATATGATAAATAGCCTTTATATAAGAATTGTACCCAAAATATATAAATTGTGCTGTTTCCATTCCATAGAAGAAGAGTAATTTAGGTGACTAGATGTTTAAGGTGTTGAAGTTGGAAAAAAAAAAAAAAATGATGGAAATAAACTAAGAAATGCCCAAATCACACAATCTGTGGATCATATAGAACCATTTCTGCTAGTAGATATTTTATCATGTGATTAATTAAAAAGTCTTCTAGGAAAAAAAATTCAACAGCTAAAGAGACATGTGGGATGTTAAAGCACTGAACTAGGAGATATGAATTCGAATCCTGATCCTGGAAAAAAATTAAAAAACCACTGTGCATTTATCTGAAAATCAGTTCATCTTTCTGGTTGTGTTTCCTCATCTGTAAAATGAAGAAATTGAACTAGATAACCTTTATAGTGCTTTCTAGCGCCAGATGCTTAGTCTGCTCCCACAGTAGCATAGGGGATCTAAATATTATTTCCTCTTTCAATTTAAATATCATGTGAATATTGCATGAAATAAAGGTCATCAAAAGAAAATTTGGAAAGTAAAACAAAGTCATTTGAATAAATGAGTAAATTATGCAGTAAACCTTAGGGGTAGTGTCATCATTGAGAAACATGTTTATCAGCCAAGTAAAATGTTTATTTAGTATGTTCAACATAGTAAAGAAAATCCATTCAACCAAAAAATTTCTATTGAGCACCTACTCACTCTAGTGAGTATCTGTCACATTGTATAAAGTCCAACCTTGAAGCAGCCTCCATCTCAGAAGATAAGCTTAATCCTTTACATAAGAAGATGACACTGCAAGGCCAACTGGGTGCATTTCAAGTATTAGGAGAAATGCTGGAGGAGAGGTCATCTCTGGAAGAGATTATCAGGTAAGGCTTCGTAGAGGAGGTTGCATTAATTCCAGGCCTTGAAGGATGCATAAGATATTAGTTGGCAGAAATAGGGGAAAGGGGCCCCCCCGTTCCAGGTGAATAGAATGCATTGAGTGTCTTGAGCCAGGATAATGATGCTCAGGTGTATTCCTCAAAGACCCCAGCTGAGTTAAGAGCCCCCCAAAGTCACTGAAGCTTAATCCCTATTGTAACTGTTGAGGGTAGAAATCCTATTACGATAATTGAAAGGCAGGACCTTGAAGAGGTGATTAGATTGTAAGGACCATGCCCTAGTTCATGGGTGTGGTTCTGAGGGCTTTAAAAGGAGAGCATGTGAGAGTCTCTCTTTCTGCTGTGCCATTTTCTGCCATGTGAGACCCCTGCATTGCTGTAAAGCCACCTCTAAAGAAGACCGTCGCCAGATGTGTTCCTTGGACTTTGGACTTCAGACTTCCCAGCCTCTGAAACTGTAAACAATAAATTTTCTTTTCTTACAAATCACCCAGTTCCAGGTATTTTGTTATAAGCAACAGAAACAGACTAATATAATTGGTATCTGCAGGGGTCCCTGGAACCAAGGGATGACTGTACATTGCAGGGGCTATAATTAGAGACTAGCATGGAAACATTTTAAATAATAGACTTGCTAAATCTGAAGTTTAAGTGAAATTTTTTAATAATCAGTTAGGGTGATGATATTTGTTTAATATGATAGTCAGTGCAAATATTTTCTAAATGAAAGCCTGGTACTAGAATTATTATGTCTTCAGGTTGCCTAGAGAAGCTGGTGAGACACTAGATGTTATATCAGTTCTCCTTGCAATCATATAGTTTTGATTTAATTAACAGAGAAAGACTGCATATACAATAGGGGATAGAATGTGGATTTTACTTCTTTAATAGTTTGACAAGCAGATTGCAACAAACAAGGCATTTGGAAGCCTGTTAGGGTCCCAGAGGCCTTATAAATATGCAGTGCACTTCTCTGCATTTCCCCAGGTCCCAGAGGTGGAGATGTGATGAATAAAATTAAAACCACCACATCTTCTTGTATAGCTTTCAGCTATCACTAATTCAAACCGAGTAATGACTGTTTTACAGGTGTACCTTCAGTTGTTTAAAAAGTAAAGGAAGTGAAATGTGAAAATGTTTCATGATACAGAAAGTAGAAAATCTTTCAATTTAAGAGAAACTTAATACAAAGTCAAAACACATTTTGTTTAAACCCAATTCCAAGAGTAAAACTTTATGCTTCCTTAGGATTATTTTATATTTAATAGTGCTATTGATAATCACATGGGACAAAACATTACAGATAAAGTATTTCTTGAAAAGTGATATATATTTATGTATAAACACATCATTGGAATAGCATACTCTGTCTTGAACAAGTTCTTTAGAATTTGATTTTAACAGATTAACAACCTTTATTTACGGTATTTGTAACTATTCAGGAATGAACAGATCTCTGGTCCCTTTTCAAGTATTTCTTGAAACTTACTGAAATTTATAGATAGATCATTTAAAACCCTTGATCTCTTTAATATATTACCTAGAAATAGTGGAATATTTTAGAAGACATGAAAAAGGTTAAGGTGAAACACAATTCATTGTACAGTATATAAGTTCATTGAAGTCTGTGGGAAAATGTATAATGTAAAGCTCCTCAGCTTGAAATATGAGAACCACAAAATGTAAATCTTGCATTAATATTAAATATACTGAAAATAATATTGGCACTGAGTGTGCACTTATTGAAAGGGCTAGCCTTTTCTAATGTTAACTCTGAGGAAAGGGGGAGTCTCTTAAAAGCCCACATTGGTATGTTGCTTCTAAGGGGAAAAAAAATAAAAAACAACACTGATGGGAATATGTGGGGATATGAAATTTTTATTTACTGATTAAGAGTTCAGTTGTGATGTTGGGGGAGCGGGAAAACTAATTTGTCAAATTATACCCTCAGAGTTCAACAATAAACTAGATGAAGTCTCCCAGGCTTTTACATAGCAGAAGGCACCTGTATTTTGTCTTAATGTGCCTATGCCTTCACAACTGCAACTGAATCACACCCAGAAGTGCTAAATTGTAATTCCCAGTAGCCACTTTTAGTGCATTTTTAAAAGAATGTATCGAAATAACGGACCAATTGAATTAAGACAAGCACTTTCTTTTACTGAATTTATCCTTAATCCTTTCCTTTTATTGTCCTCTCGATAGATGTACTTTATAGTTTTGCTTTTTGACAATTTCAACCAGAGGCATGGTGTAACTAAAATGAGGTGGGAAACAATTCTAACATGATAGTAGGAGCTCTCTGAATTAATTTATACTCATAGTTTGGCTTTGGTTTTTTTTCTACCTTATTGAAATGCTCTTTTCAGTATTGCAAAACAAAAAGATCATGACTTGTGTCATGATGTACATAGCAAATTTCATGTACTATCATGTTTCGTGTTCCATCACATTTCTGGCATTTTTTTTCCCCCTGAGATACTAAGAGGTCATAATATAATTGGATGACAGACAGGTTTAGAAATGAAGGGTAGTAGTAGATGGAGGCTGACAGGTATCTTCAGGATCCAATTTCGAGGTATTGAGTATTCCTAAGCCAGTTATGTAATTGCATGTGGTCATATAGCTAGTTGGTAGCCAAATCAGGGATAGCTCATGGGCAAGTATCTCTTTATCATCCATCTATGTATCTATCTATCTGTCTCTCTAACTACTCTTTGGCAGAGAAGAGTATGTTTTGTATAAGTGATTTCCCTTTTATTTTTTTTCATTCATTCATTTATTTTCTGAAGCATTTGAGAGTTAGTTGTAGCCTTGTCACACTTTACCCCCAAATACTTCAGCATGTATCTGTTAAAAAAAAAGAGAGAGAGAGAGAAATCCTATGTAAATAGTTATTTCTTGTTTATTTTTACCCCCCGTCATAAGTGAAACTATTCATGGATGACCTACCTGTCTGTTGATGATGATGGTGGTGAGGATAAGCCTATGAGGTAGTTGCTATTCCTTAGCTCTTGAAACTGAGTTTTTTTTTTAATTGAAACAAAATTGATTATACATATTCGTAGGGTACAGTTTTGACTATCAGTATTTGGGTATAATATGTAATGATCAAATCAAGATTATTAGCATATTCATCATTGCAAAATGTAACTATTCTTTGTGTCCATTAACCAATTTCTCCCTAACCACCCCCCCTTCCCACCTCTAGTAACCATAGTTCTGTTCTCTCCTTCTGAAAGTTCAATGTTTTATTGTGGTTGTTTGTTTGTTCCTTTCTTTCTTTCTTAGCTCCTGCTTATGGGTGTGGACATGTGGTATTTCTCTTTCTGTGCCTGGCTTATTTCACTTAACATGATTTTCTCTAAGCTCATCCATGTTGCTGCAAATGGCAGAATTTCATTCTTTTTATGGCTGAGTCGTATCCATTGTGTATATATACCACATTTTCCTTATCCAGTCATCTGTCAATGGACATTTAGGTTGGTTCCGTATCTTGGCTATTATAAATAGAGCTGTGATAAACATAGGAGTGCAGGTATTCTTTTGAAATAATGATTTCTCTTCCTTTGGGTGTATTCCCAGTAGTGGGATTACTGGTTCATAGGGTAGTTTCATCTGTAGTTGTCTGAGAAACCTCCATATTGTTTTCCATAATGGCTGTGTTAATTTATAGTCCTGCCTACAGTGTAGAATGGTTCCCCTTTTTCCACATACTTGCCAGCATTTGTTATTCTCTGTCTTCTTCTTTTTTTTTTTTTTGGCTTTTTCGTGACCGGTAAGGGGGATCCCAACCCTTGGCTTGGTGTCATCCGCACCGCGCTCAGCCAGTGAGCGCACCGGCCAGTCCTATATAGGATCCAAACCCGCGGCAGGAGCACTGCACTCTCCCGAGGGCACCACGGGGCCGGCCCTCTGTCTTCTTGATAATAGCCAGTCTAACAGGGATGAGATGAACTGAGTTTTATAAAGATGCAGTAATCTGCCCAAACTCACATAAGTAACAGGTTTGCATTGCTAGCGATCTTACTGAGTTCCATCTGAAACGCAAACCACTTATACTTCTAACAGTGGTTAATGAGTGTTTTAAAGGGAAGACCGCTTCCTAGACATGAATGTGTTAGAACCCTATTCCCGTTTCCATTCATTTATGTTCAAATGAGAGCCTTGTGGGCTTGGCCAATTTTAACATTTCTTTGTACTAATGGGATGATATTTAAAATATTTAACAACTGGTATGTCATGGGCACTGACCAGTCAGACTGGATGCAACCATAGACTGGAGTAGGGTCTATGAGGCCCGTGCTTTGTCCTTTTACCTTTTAGTTACCAAATCATGGGTATGTCTGGGGAGTCCTGGGATGAGGGGCTAAGGCAGCTCGAACAGCAGTTATTTGCTAACTGGTATGAAAGTATTTTGAATATTTTTATAACCAGCATGGCCGTTCCAATATATTATGACTAAATATAGGCACAGTATGTTATGCAACAGGTCGAGATAATTGACAGTGGTTGTCGTTACGTTCATAAGGACATCTCTTATCGGTGTTTATGTGTGCAGTATGTAAGAGTTACCAGACTCCTGATAAGTGAATGAACATGCTCTTGAGCCTTGGTGAGAAGGCAGACTGCATGCATCAGGCCCATTCTTCCTCACACCAGCCCCCAGGAAGTTCTCAAAGTGTGAATATTTGGAGTTAAAGGGAGAGAAGGAAGGGGAGAGAGAGAATACTCAGTGTGCCATTTCTGACTTGTGTATCTTTCTCTTTTCCAAACCATGAATACCTGGAAGTCAAGGACTGTATCTTACTCATTTCTATCCCTGTTGCCTAGAACAGTACACTGTACTTGGCACAGAACACTCAATAGTTATCGAATGGGGCTGTCTGGTTAGCTCAGTTGGTTAGAGAGTGGTGTTGATAACACCAAGGTCAAGGGTTCAGATCCACATACCAGCCAACTGCCAAAAAAAAAAAAAAATGTTATTGAATAAATGAAAGCATTGAACCCCACCACTGAAAGACCATTCTATTGGTTATCAAGATGCATAAGTTAAAGAAATCAGCTCTTTAACCTTGCCAAATTCATTAACCTAGCTGTAATATTGCCTCTTTATCTACAAAACGAAGAAAAACAGTACAATGTCTCCACTGCACAGAGCGTGAGGCAAACTGGCAATCAGATTTACAGTAAAGGAAATCTGGAAGCAAACCCATTTATCTAAATTAATTAATCCCCTTCCACCTTTCCTGTATTTTATGCATCATGACATAAACCTTTTCAAATTCAGCTTTCTTGAATGCTTGTAAGATTTAGTCATGATCAGGCTGGCAGTCTACGTGATTGCTTCAAGTGCTATGCTGCACCATTTTGTAATACTACATCAATATGTTAGGACAGATACTATAAACTTGGCTATTGCTATAATCTTGAACTTGTAACTCATGTGTTGAACAAGCATAACCCATAGAATATAATCAAAATGCAGTTGTGTGTCTTCTGCAGCTTCTTTAACATTATTCCATGGAGATTATCTTGCCATGCACCTAGATGAAAATGTAGGTAGTTCCCATGATTTTTCTGCTCACTTTTAGATCTCTAAAGTCTCTTTTTATTGCAGGCACAATCTCAGTCCAGAAAGTATAATGGTAGTCTCTAGCATGCAATACTAGCAATCTAAACTCACAGACTGAATGTTCAAATTAAAGTCTCTCTCATTTCTCAAGCCGGGCTGTTGCAATGCTAGAGGGGGCAGGGCAAGGTCCTTCCTTGCTTTTACAAGCCTCCCCTGTAAGTCCCTTGATGTGGGTCATGCATTTCCTTCAGCTTGTCATTTCTACCTTGTCCCACTCTTCTCAGAGCTCCAGACCATGCACATTACAACAAGGATTCTCTAGTGAAGTACCCCCACCCTCCCAGGTGTTCTTCTTGGATAGGACTGACATAGGGACACCAGATCATCTCACTTCTAGTCCATGGAAAACACTCATGCAGGTCTTTGCCCTGAAAAGCTCTGGGAGTACAGACATTGAAACCCAGCTATCTATGAGCCCCTGGCAGAGGCCACTTTAGCTTCCTCGGGAATGAGCCAGTTACCCTGCTTCTATGTCCCCCAACTTCAAGGAACACATCCCTGCTCTGAGTAGTCTGATGGAAGTGCCCTTACTTAGCTCAAATTGAAGGACGTAGCGTCTCCATACACATAACCAGCCGTGGCAGTGGGGTAAGGGGTGGGATGAAGCAGATGTCAGCATGGTAACAACTTTTTTTCAAACCATGTCTTTATAAACCCTCTCTTCCTCTACTTCACTGAACCTTTTATATCCGTGAAATGGATGAGATGAGGCTACCAGTAAAGGGAATATGAAAATCACAAAAGCAATTTTAAGAATTCTTTTTGAATATTCTGCATACAGAAATCTGTCTCAGATATTTTTCTATCTACTATTTATCTGATATTGGCATATTGGTCAAAAATGGGAAACAAAGTCCCCAATTTTAATATCTAGTTACACATTAAGTATATTTTTGGTTTTGTTTTTTATGTCAGTAGGCTATATGAGATTCTCAAAGACATTTTTGTACTTTGTGGTAATTTCTAGCATGACTGTCATGTGCCTTCATTTGCCACCACAGACATGCAGATTACCACAGAGCAGAGATGATACAGTAAATAGCGTGCAGAATCAAGCTCTCATTTTTCGAATTCGATGCTCTGACCTGGGTGAAAAGAGATCTTAAAAGTCAATTATACCTTCACAAAGATAAACATCTTCTTGTCTATGGCAAGGAAGACTTAAAAGCAGATGTGGATTTTCTGTTTGGCTAGAAGAATCTAGTTATGAGACTTTAGAAAGATGGTGGTTTTGGAATATTAGCTGTGCCGCAAAGGAGGAAAAACTAAATACATACACAAACAAAATGGGCTTATAAATGATGCTGAGGGCTTCGCTGAGGCTGGAGAGTATGAATTTGTATCGTTGCTATTTTGTAGTTGTGTGATTTTCTTCAGTATCATGCAGTCGCCCCAGTATAACAACAGAGATGGTACTTGTAGTATTGGTCCAGAATTGGAGCTTTACTTGGCGGATGAGGAAGTAGAAAGGTTGAAGGAAATTGACAGGGCTAGTGATTATGTAGTTTAAGTGATGAGCCATGGGGCCATGTTGGGTAGTGAAGGAAGGGTGGCCAGGAATCAACACATAAATGGCTTAAATAAGAAGATTTCTGCAGACAAAGAGCAGGCGTACCTGGGAATGAGAGGGCTTAAAAGATATGTGATTGCGATCCCAAAATAGGAATTTGTACTTGGAGGTTTCAAGAGCAGTGCTGTTCTGAATAGTTAGATCACATACATGAAGTTAATAAGGGAATGAAAAGTCTCTGTGGAACTGAAGAATGAATGTTGCTGAGAATGAGAGTATGTGAAAGTGGAGGTCCTTGAGACTGTCACAGATTGGATTTTGATTTTAAGATTTCATGGGTGGAATGAACATTTATTTGTCATCCAGGTGATGACAAAGTGCCAATGTGTTGCCATAAGATAGGAGAGCTATTGAAGTCATGCAGAATGATTTTAAGTAGGATTAGCCATGAGAATCAGTCTGTGAACCAGGTGCCAAAGGTCTCAATACTAGAGCATGGCTGAACTTTCTATAGACTGCATCAATGGAATGATAGTGGGGTGTTGTTATGGTTGAACAGCATGCCTATTACAATGAGAGTGGAGGGGTAAGAGAATGGAAACTATATTAGGCAAAGAAGACCAACTCATTTATATAGTGGCTACCATGGATTGGGCTCTTCGCATTTACAGTACTTTCCCTTATCCTCAAGAACACCAGTGGATGCCTGAAACCATGGGTAGCACTGAATCCTATATATACTATATTTTTTCCTATGCATACATACCTATGATAAGGTTTAATTTATAAATTAGACACAGTAAGAGATTAGCAACAACAATAAAAAAATAGAACAATTATAACAATATGCTCTAATGAAAGTTATGTGAGTGTGGTCTCCCTCTCTGAGTATCTTATTGTGCTGTACTCACCCTTCTTCTTGTGATGATGTGATATGGCACAATGCCTACATGATGAGATGAAGTGGGGTGAATGCCATAGGTGTTGTGACGTGGCGTTAGGCTACTGTTGACCTTCTGATGATACTTTAGAAGGAGGATCATCTGCTTCAGGTGATCCTGGATCATCAAGCCATGATGATGTCTATGGTTGGGTGTCAGGAGCAGATGATGTTGATGACTCACCAGATGGTAGCACACACAGCACAGATACATCGGACATAGGGATAATTCATGTCCTGGGTTGGACGTACTGGGACAGCGCAAGATCTCATCACACTACTCACAGCAGCATGCAATTTAAAACTTATGAATTGTTTCTTTATGCAGTTTTCCATTTAATATTTTCAGACTGTAGTTGACCCTGGGTAACTGAAACCATGGAAAGCAGAACCACAGATAAGTGGGGACTACTGTATTTCTAATCTTTACCCTAATCCATCAAGATACAAATTATTTCAATTTGTTCATTATGGAAAATAATAAACATACACAAAAGTAGAGAAGATGACATGATGAACGCCTGTGTACCTGTCATTCAGCTTCAACAATTATTGTTTTACCATTGTATTAGTCCATTTCTATTGCTTATAACAAATTACCTGGAATTGGGTAATTTGTAAGAAAATGAAATTTATTGCTTACAGTTTTGGAGGCTGGCAAGTCCAAAGTCCAGGGAGCACATCTGGTGAGGGCCTTGTCCTGGTACTGACTATAGCAACTCAGGGTATCACACGGAGAATATGGTGGAGCAGAGAGAGAGCTAACCTCCTCATTCACTCTCCTTTTAAAGACACTAGAACTACTACCATTATTCCAAGAATGGATCAATTCATTGACCAGGGCACAGTTCCCACAATCCAATCACCTCTCCAAGGCTCCACCTTTTAATCATCATAATAGGATTTCCCACCCTCCCAACACTATCATAGTGGGGGTCAAGTTTCTAATACATTAAACTTTACGGAGATACAGTTCAATCCACTGCAACCATTTAATCCTTTTTTAAGGTGAAGAAAACAAATTATTATAGAGTCGAAGCAATTTGTCCAAGATTCCATTGCTAGTCTGTAAGTGGCTAAACCAGACTCCAACCCAGATCTATGTAACTTCAAAGCGTGTGTTCTGTCCACTACACCATGCTCTTTCCCTGTAAAACCATCACTTTCTCTTTTTACTAACCTCTTTCACTCTAGGAGCACTTTCCTGTAACACTCGTAAGCCAATCAGTTGTAACTGGTTAATCTCCTCATGTGTCCTTGATTACTTAGCACCTCCATGGACTTAACATGTCATTTGTTCCAGGTCTTCCATTTTAAGTGTTATTGTGAGCAGCATTCCTTCTCTTGTAACAACTTTATTGTTTAATCTTCTTGGTTAACTAATGTTTTTATATTGAGGAATTCTTCCCAGATATCTTCAGAGCTTACCAATTTTTTATCCAGGGTGTTGCTGCTTGCATGGTTATTTTGTAGGTGAACATATTACTCTTTGCTTAAAAGAATTGTGGACTCTATCAGACAAATATGGAATTGTTGAGAGAGAAATCCGAGCATTCAGCAAGAATATAGAAATCTTTCTTTCTAAATTGATGTTGAAACATAACATGTCCATAATTATGTAAAATTTCTCTATAATCTTCTCAGGTGTTGACATGCTAGCTTTACATAGATGAACATTGTTTAATCTGTTCAGAGACTCAGAAATATTCAAGATAAATCACAAATACAGTACATGCTGTAATGCCTCTAATCTCTTCTATTTGATTTGCTTTAAATGGTAGTCTGTTTACGTCTTCATTTACATTGTCCATACAATAGGCTTTCTCAGCAGTCCTGCTCTGGCAATTAGTTGGCTTATTTATACTTCAACACCAGTGAGCTGCTACATCTCATTTAACTTATTGCTCTTTAAAGTTCTTGTAACTCAGTGGTTCTCAACCCTGGATACACATTAGAATCACCTAGGGAAGGGAACTTTTAAAAAATACTGATGCTTGGGCACCATCCCAGACCAATTAAATCAGAATCTGAGAATTGTAGCTCTGAAAACCATGGTTATAGTTCCTATGCACTGTGCTCAATGTGAGGTAGAAACAATAAAAACAACAGTTCAATTCTTTATCTCATCCCTTCCACTTTTATTTTTCTTTACTTGGCAGTAATTTTAAATATATATATATGTTTAGATACCATCCCATTCATGGTTTATTAGAGCTTAGTATTTCTCCACCTGCCTCAAACATCATTGCAAAGTACAAAAGGGTTCTGGAAGTAAGATCGCATTTGAAGATTTTAAAACAGATCCACTTGCTTTGCGTTCATTTTATTATAATGCAAAGGGAGAAAGGCAAGGAGACTCTATGAGCAGAGTCAAAGGAGATTGAAAGAGCATAGGACATTTGGGGAACTGAAGGTTATTCAGCATGATGGAGCCTTAGAATAGGTTCAGAAAGAACAGGGAAGGCAAAGCTGCAGAGGTTAAGTGTGAACCACATTCTGAAGGACTTTGGATCTCATCTCAAGAGGTTTGATCAGGACTGGCTAAATAATTTGTGGGGCCAGTGCAAAATGAAAATGTGGGGCCCTTGTTAAGAAATCATTAAGAATTTCAAGATGGCAGCAGAAGACTATTAACCCAAGCATGGGGCCCTTCTAAGCCTGGGCCTCTGTGTGAGTACACAGGTCTCAGCCCCAGAAGCTGGCCCTGGGTTTAATTGTATACTGAAGATGTTAGGGAACTTGAAAAATTTAGGCAGGGGAGTGACTTAAGGATCACTATGAAGATTGTTCTGACTATTAGGTGGAAAAATGGATTGTTGGGCCAATAGACAAGGTTCTACCAATGACTTTTGTGAAACCTAGTGTGTCTGTCTTCATATTTTTAACTTGTGATGATAATAGTAAGTAATAGCTTCCACTAGTATAGCATTTAAATGCTTTCATGCACAATACTGTCATTTGATCCTTCAACCATCCAGTTGTCAGGCAAGGCATATATTGTTATCCTTGGTTTATAGATAAGGGAACAGTTAAGTGACTTGTCAAAAATTACATAACTGGTGATTGAGGTATACAGGATTTGAATCAGCCCTTCTGACATTTACACTGCTGATATTTCTACTCTACTAATACTGCTAGTTTTGTTAATAGCTATTTATAGAAGCAATTTTTAAATCATCCATTTACACAGTATTTTGGTGGATTTTACTAAATTGTAGTTGAAGTCATTGTCTACTTATTTTCAAAGCCCCTCATACAGAGATCCATATGATGAATTTTTTAGTTCAGTGCCTGAAAGGTCTTTGTATGGAAAGATGTCTATTTTCTTTCAGTCAGACATTAAAAATTATGTTACATGCATCACTCTTTAGCCTAGCTGCCAGGGAACTTATATTCAGGCTCAATTCCCAATTTTCAAAACTAGCTCATCCGTTCACTCAACTCGCTCAGGAGAGTGTCTGTTGTTGTTATCCTTGACAATGCTATTTTCACATTACATTTAATGTTCTTATATTAAATTTTATAAGTTACTTCAAATACATTTGGAAGCAGTCAGGATATAAATCCTTACTTAATAAATAAATAGTAATCATTTGGAAATTTATGCAAAAGCAAACAGTGTTTAAAATGACTGTGGAATAGTACAGTAGACTTACCCATTCAAGCTTATTAAAGCAGGAAGTAGCTGACAAGTCAGATAAGCATTCTCGAATTAAGTGAAAGAGAAGATTGAGTGATAACAGGAAAGTTAAAAAGGATGTGTGAACCTACAAAGACTTAGGCCAACAAATCTACTCTTAGAGATTATACAGTGTCACTATAAAATTCTAGTACCTCTGTATCCTAATCAACTTCTTTTGTGTTTAGTCTTTCATGCTCAGGCCTTGTAATTTTTATTTTCGCTCTCCCATTTGTTGACATTTCTTTATTGTTATTATTTTGTATATATCATGACTAGAAATTTAGATATTCGAAGGTCTAATCTTTCAGACTAGATATAACAACTAAATTTAGGGAATGTATGTTTTATATATATTTGATTCTTTTTATAGAATCACTATGTTTGGATTGTTTTAGGTGTTTATTTTCTTGTTGTAATTCAAGCAGTTGGACTTAATTATACTCCAGGGAAAAACAACATTCTTTTAATAGTCTTGGTTTCACATATTCTTGATTCTCTTGTCTTTCCTAGTTTGTTCCTATTTTGTACATGAATAGGGATTACAGTTCAAAGTGGCTAATATGAGAGATAATATTTGAATTTCAAAAGCTACCTTATTCCTTTTATAGTAATATGTTAAAAGTACCTAAGGTAAAATTTTAGCATCTGAGAACAAATGGAATACAAGCTTCTATATACAGAGGAGATCCTATATAAATAGCTTGAAAGAAGGTATTTAGCAGAATTTATTGGCTGGATCCAATGTCTAGTCCACCAGTCACTCCAAAACCTGAATGGATTTCTTGCATTCTTGTTCTGGGTAGGCTCACAGTTTATCTTGTCACACGCCAGCCCTTGCTGTATACCCTGGACTTCACCTCTTAAGTCACAGACAGCCCCTGACTTTCACCCATAAATTGTCTAGTGACTGGCCTGCCTCCTGTTTTTCTTTCACTACCCAGTGCCCAACTATCCAAGCAAGATTTTGGTAAAGTTAATATCTGCATTTATTAGGACTGGAAAGTAATTTTGAAATATTCTAGTCCATTGGTCTTAATTTATGGGTTAGAAAATTGAGACCCAGAAAGAGGAAGTGACTTACATCTACACTGAATAACATTTTTATTGGAATCCAAACTTGGAGATTGTTTCTATAGAGCTTTGTAGAGTTTTAAAAGAAATTATATTTTCCTTTGAGTTCTTCAAGTTATATTTGTGCATATTAGTTACAGGAGGCAGACTAGTTTTTCTTACTTTATTTCACATAGATAATTATAGGAATGTAGAGCAACCACAAGAAAAAAATCGATAGTACTTAACATACAATTTAGATGGATCATAGTCTATTGAACCTTGAAACGATTTGTTATGCACTACCAACATTATATTATTTTCTCTAGAAAATATGTAGGTCATAGAATTGAATTGTAAAATTGAGCGTAGTTTTTATAATTTAGCAAATTTTCAATATTTATGGAGCTCTAAGTATATGACATTATATTTTATTTACTCTATTAATATAGTTGACCTTGTCTTCAGATATGAAATACTTCATTTACTTTTATAATTTCCCCTCTCTTTCCTTCTTTCCTTATTTCCCTTTGCAGTCTTTACCAGTCCAATAACTTCTATCAATCCTTCAACATACAGGACTATTCTGTTTATATCTCCCTTTTTTGCTCACTCTCCCACACACTAGACCTAATCTTCTAACCCTTAGCTGCACATTTCTGCCTAGATATATATCCTCACTCCCTAAACAGTATAGTAATAAATTCATTTACCTTCCTCTGGAACCTATTTATTTTAACGTTTCCACCACCCTCCTTAGTTATATAAGTTCAATCACCGGTGGTTTTCTTGATACCTCTTTCCCTTGCCTCACACATCCATTCAACAACAACAACAACAACAACAACAATAATAATAATAATTTTTAACATTTGTTTAGCACTTACCATGTGCCAAGCCCTTAACATTTCATCCTCAGAACAATCCTATGAATTAGGAGTTATTATAATGTCTGTTTCATAGTTGGAACAACTGGTGTACAGAGAAATTAGGTAGCTTCCTAAGGTTAGAAGACTGGTAAAATGGAAGACCTGGGATTCAAATCCATCCAATCTGGCTTTATAATTTAGGCTCTTAATCACTGCATTAAATTGCTTGCTAAATTGTTTTGTTCTGTAATTTCTACTTCTACAATAGATTTGTGTCCATCTAGTCACCTTCTGTTATTACCTTAGTATGAGCTGTCATTACTTTTTGCCAGGACTATTGCAGTAGTAGTCCAACCAGTTTCCTCAGACTCTACCTCCATCTAGTCCATTTCATATACTGTCCTGAGATAAATCTTCCCAAAGTATGGCTAGGTGCATTTAGCTGTCCTTAGCCTAAAGAAAATTGGGGCTTTAAACTCATTAGGCCCTTGAATAATATAGGAATTTTCCCCTTTACACTTGATTTATCCTGTGCTCTAAGCAAACCTAATTACTTCCTGAAACACCATTTTTTTCATGTATTGATTTATCTATGCCTTAAGTTGTCAGCTTTATGTTCTTATTTATGTATAACATTTTATAATTATCCATATTATATATTTTCCTATGTACGTATATCTCTGGAACATACAATAGCCATCATATGTATGTATTACTTATTTTCCTTCTGATACCTTTAAATTTTTCTCATATGTAAGCATGTGTTGTTGATGTACTCTGAAAATGTTTTTAATGTGTAATTGGCATGATTGTGATTTTACAACATAATCTCCTAGTGCTTATGTGAACATTAAAGAAACTCTACTCTCTACTTGAATATGAAGAAGAAACTCTTTACTCACTGCCATTAGGGCATGTGCTTTGGAGTGTCTTTCCAGTTCCATCTTCTCCTTCTCTAGTTCCTCTTTTAACCAAGGACATGAATTTGTGCCCTGGCTGGCTGTAGTTATAGGTATTGGCTACAGAACCTTTTTTCTCTTTCTTTTTACAAAACAAACTGGTTCACACAGGAGTCAGACTCATGACCTTGGCCTCTTTAGCGCCATGAGCTAACCAACTCTGACATATAGAAATTACACAAGGAACAAATTATAAGAAAAAACAAACTATGAAGTGGCCTGCTGGAAAATAATTTTCTTAAAGAGCTTATCCAAAATGAGACCTGCATTTAGCAGCTTATGTCAAATTCTTGATCACATAGTTGTTTCATGTCAAGAGTGAAAAACAATATAATAATAGCAGTAGAAATTGAAAACAGGGAAGTTGTCCTGATATACTTTTTTTTTTTTCTTGTAATGTAGATTTATATAGAACAGGGGCTCTAACCACCTGTCAGTAGTATGTTTTTGTCAATTTTCCTGTAGATTTTTATTCATGAAAATAGCACTGGTGGCAAACATGAGCTAATGAGTAAAAGTATCCTACACAATTCCCCAAACAACTCTGCCGGTTTATTTCAGTGTTGATTTGTAGTGTACTGTTTTTTTTTTGTTTTTGTTTTTTTCTCTGTTGGACTAAAGCAGAGAATAAGGGAAAATTACTATGTTTATACTGGTTTGGATAAATGGACAGGTCATGTGACAAAGATTACCATCGGAATGATTTCCCCCTCACCCCAAGATAAGGATTACTATTACTATTGTTTTGTTTCCATCTTACAAAATGCAAGATGGAATTTTTTTTTTTTTTTTTTTTTTGTGACTGGCCGCACCGCGCTCAGCCAGTGAGCACACCAGCCATCCCTATATAGGATCCGAACCCGCGGCGGGAGCGCTGCTGCGCTCCCAGCGCCGCACTCTCCTGAGTGCGCCATGGGCTCAGCCCACAAGATGGAATTTTTTTTTTTCCAATTTTTTTATTTTTATTATTTTTATTTTGTCAAAATACAATGTAGTTGATTATTATGTCCCATCACCGAA
>NW_007727648.1:0-9978 GCF_000696425.1 Galeopterus variegatus
AAGTGTGCGTTTCTTAGAACATGTATGTTGCATGGTTTTCTGTGCACTTACGTATCATCCCCCAAGTTAGGCTTCAGTCAGGTAGAGGATAGGAATCATGTAAATGTCTCCCTACACAGAAAAGTTCTATAAAGCAAGGCCACTTCAATTGTTCCAAAACCATCCGAAGTCTTTCTTAGGGCATTCCCGTTATAGTCTTCTCTGTCTTTAAGTCATATTATCCATTGTGCCCCAATAAAACCTACTTTCCTTCCAAATGGGTTTTTTGCTTCTGTGTTTTTGATCACATGATTTCCTCATTAGAAGTGTGCGTTTCTTAGAACATGTATGTTGCATGGTTTTCTGTGCACTTACGTATCATCCCGCAAGTTAGGCTTCAGTCAGGTAGAGGATAGGAATCATGTAAATGTCTCCCTACACAGAAAAGTTCTATAAAGCAAGTCCACTTCAATTGTTCCAAAACCATCCGAAGTCTTTCTTAGGGCATTCCCGTTATAGTCTTCTCTATCTTTAAGTTATATTATCCATTGTGCCCCAATAAAATCTACTTTCCTTCCAAATGGGTTTTTTGCTTCTGTGTTTTTGATCACATGATTTCCTCATTAAAAAAAGTCTTCCTCAAACCCCATCCTCTGTTTTCCTAAATGTCAATTTATTCTATCCTTAAAAATCCAGTTCAATCTTAACCTAATCTTTTGTTTCAAGTGAAAACACATGCTGTCTGTTCTGAAAACCTATATGACTTTATGGTACCTCTATATTACTGACTTTTAACTTTTAATGAGAGTTATGTGTGCACATGTCTACATTTTCACAATAAATACACACTCAGTGAATATGGGGATCATGTCTTACATATCATGATACCAAAGCTTCCATAGGGAAAGTACTCAAATTCTTATAGAATACTCAATGTTGAATTTTGATCATAGGAATACTTAGTACTATGTAGGTTTAACAAACACTTGACAGTTAATATTGATTCTGCTTCACTACCACTAACCTGTCTGTACTGAGACCTGGATAGGTAAGGATAGGTAGGGTCATCTAAGTAAATGGCAACCTAAATTTTCCAGAGCACAGACCAACTCACATAGCAAACAAGGAGATGAGCCTACTCAGTCTCTCAATTCAAGGATTTTTGGTTTTCTCTCTTTTTTTATTTTTAGTCACTAATGTCAATAAATCAAACTGGAAATACAATGTATATATGAAATAATATCTACACTAACCTGAATATATGTGGAAGAAAGAGTAGATTCTCAAAATCCAGAACCTTTCACCAACAAAGACTCAAATTAATTCTTATATTCTTAACTCTAATTTCTTTATATCCTCACCAATTTGTCTTATACTAACAGTTTTTCAAACTCTTCTCTAAAGTCCTCGTGAGTTAGATGAAAAGTGGTTTCAACTATATATTCTGGTTATTTCATTTACCTTTCATTAACATAAAGTGAGGAGGAGGGCAATGAGCATGTTTAACATTTGTGTGCTCTAGGACCAAAGCAATAATTTCTTACTCTTATTGAATTACCTCACTGCTTCAGTCAAAAGGATGCAAATTATTTTAATTCTATCAATTTTCTCTACATGTTTTGCCTCCCTTTTCTTATAAGTTCTAGTGAACCTGAATATACTCAATTTTGAATATAGTAAAGTCGATATATTTTTTAAATAAATTCCCTTTCTTCCCCATAAAGTAGATGTCCATCTCTAAAATTCCAACCATCTAAATGATAAATAACTGACCTTATCTATAATGTTAAAGTTAATTATTCTGGATATTTATTGTAACTATTATTATACATATGTTTATTTATACACACACACACACACACACATATCTTGCCTAATAAGAGACCGAATATACAAATAAACAATACCCAGACCATATATAAAAATATGAGTAGGACTGACCCACAATCTGCAGCAATCAATTCAGGAAGCTCAACCACAAACTCAGTAGGAACTGGCCTAAAATAATCATTATTTAATCAATAACTAACAACTTCCCTAATTTTTGCCCCCACTTTCAAGTTAGTTCTAACTGGAGAAAGCCAAACATGCTCCTCTAACCAATCACTAGGCTTTCAATGCTTACTCCCAATTAGCTGCCTGTACCTTGGACCAGAACTTTTAATTAAGAACTATAGCATTTATTTCCTACTCTTTTGTAAGCTTGCATAGTGCATAAATTTACTATTTTAATACTTTGTAGTGATTCATAATTTTTTATCTTTTTAATTACTTGCCATAATTTATCACATGACTTCAATGTATTAGGTGTTCAACAAATATTTTTGATAAATAAACTAATGTAGTATGTCTTATTAATCACTTATTTTTAATATCTTTGTAGTTTTAGTAATATCCTAATAAAAAATAATTCACGTGATATCATTGGTTTATAGAACAATTTTTTAAAGGACTTAATTGGTTTTTTTTAATTAGAAATTGTTTTTCTTTCTTGAAACACAAGTGATTATACTTTTTTGTGAGGAACAGTGTTGAATATCAAAACCTGTATACGATGTGTGATGACCAAGTCAGGATACTAGTGTATTTGTCATTTCAAAACGTAACCATTTATTTGGTTTGAGGACATTAGCTCTATTCTCGTCTAGTCATTTAATAACATTCAGTAAATTAATTTTAATTATAGACGCCCAGCTTGGCTGTATATCAATAGAACCTATTTTTCCTAACTAGATGTTTAGTTTCCATTAACCAATATCTTGCTATCCTCCCCACTCTACCTTTCCTGCCTCTATTAATCACAGTTCTGTTCTCTCCTCTAAGTTCAACACATTTTGATTGTTCATTCCTTCATTCCTTCCTTCATTCTTTCATTTAGTTATTTGTCTGTTTATTATTTTATTGTTAGCTTCCATTTATGTGTGAGGTCATGTGGTATTTCTCTTTCTGTGCCTGGCTTATGTCATTTAACATAATTTTCTCCAAGCTCATCCATGTTGCGGCAAATGGCAGAATTTCATTCTTTTTATACAGCTAAGTATCCCATTGAGTAAATATACCACATTTTCCTTAACCAGTCATCCATCCATGGACAGTTAGGTTGGTTTCATTTGGCTATGGTAGATAGAGCTTCAATACATACATGCAGTTGTCCCTTCGACATGATGATTTTCATTCCTTTGGATATATATCCAGTAGTGGTATTGTTGGATTATATGGTAGTTCTATCAGTAGCAGTTTGAGAAAACTTCATACTGTTTTCCATAATGGCTTTACTAATTTACAGCGCCACCAACAGTGCAGATGGGTTCCCTTTTCTCTGCATCTTTACAAGCATTTGTTGTTCTCTGTCTTTTTGATAATAGCCAGTCTAACTGGGGGGTGAGATAATATTTTAATGTAGTTTTGATTTACATTTCCCTGATAATTAGTGATTTTGCATTTTTTTATGTACCTGTTGGCTATTTGTATGTCTTCTTATGAGAAATTTCTATTAGCTCCTTTTCCCATTTTTTAATTGGATTATTGGTGGGTTTTTTTTACTGTGATGTTGTTTGAGTTCTTTGTATATTCTGGATATTATCCCTTGTCAGATGCATAGTTTGCAGATATTTTCTCCCTTCTGTAAGTTTTCTTTTCACTCTGTTTATTGTTTCCTTTCCTGTGTAGAAGCTTTTTAGTTTGATGTAATCCTTTTGATTACTTGTTCTTTTGTTGACTGTGTTTTTGAGTTTTTATTCATAAAGTCTTTCCTCAGTCCTGCTTCCTGAAGTGTTTCCCCTGTGTTTTCTTTAGGAGATTTATAGTTCAGGTCTATATTTAAGCCATTAATCCATTTTGTGTTGATTTTGGTACTTGGTGAGAAGTATAGGTCTAGTTTCATTCTCATACATATGGATGTCCAGTTTTCCCAGCACCATTTATTGAAAATGCTGTTCTTCCCCCAACATATGTTCTTGGCATCTTTGTGAAAGATTAGTTAGCTGTAAGTATGTGGATTTGCTTCTGGGTTCTCTACTTTGTTCCATTGGTCTTTGTGTCTGTTTGTTTTTTTTTTTTGCCAGTGCTGTGCTGTTTGGTTACAGTAGCTTTGTGGTATAATTTGAAGTCAGGTAGTGTAATGTCTCCAGCTTTATTTATTTTTTGCTCAGGATTTCTTTGGCTATTCAGGGTTTTTTCTGTTCCATATGAAAGTTAGGATTTTTTTTTTTCTATTTCTGCAAAGAATGTTGTTGGTATTTTGATGGAGACTGCATTGTATCTGTAAATGGCTTTGGACATTATGGACATTTTTGCAACATTAATTGTAGTAGTCAATGAGCATGAACTGTCTTTCCATCCTTTTGTGTCCTCTTTAATTTCTTTCATCAGTGTTTTGTGGTTCTCATTGTAGAGATCTTTCACTTCTTTGGTTAAATTGATTCCTAGATTTGTTTTGTTTTGTTTTGTTTTGCTTTTTTGTTTTTTGTCATAGCTATTGTAAATGGACTTGTTTTCTTCATTTCTTTTTCTGCTAGTTTGTTTTTGGAGTATAAAAAACCGAATAAGTTTTGTATATTGATTTTATACCCTGCAGCTTTACTGAATTTATTTATGAGCTCTGGGAGTTTTTTGGTAGAGTCTTTAGGTTTTTCCATTTATAGAATCGTGTAATCTGCAAACAGGGACAATTTGACTTCATATTTTCCAATTTTGATGCCAGTTATTTCTTTCTCTTGTCTGATTGTTCTGGCTAGTACTTCCAATGCTACATTAAATAGGAGCAGCGAGAGGGTAGCTGAATGTAATAAATGCTTTCATCAAAAAATAGGTTGTGGGAGAGACCTAGAGCTCTTAGGAGAGGCACCTGTGTGCCCTGTTGCTCCTTATCTGAGTTGTATGATCCTGAGCAGACTCCCTCGTGCCCAGTAGTGTCCTATGACCATGATAGGTGCACTGGGGTGTTCTCAAGCTCCTCAGCTTAAATGGGAAACCCTGAGTGAGGTTCCTGGTGGTCTGGATTAGGACCTTAGGCTTTGGGGAAGACAGTGAGGTGCTCAGCAGCTCCTCAACTAGAGGGGGTGACTCAGTAAGTGGCTCTGGGCAGAGCCCTGTATCCCCAGGATAGACATTGGGGTACTCTAACTTTGCTGTTGAAGTGGGCAATACTGTGAGGTCACTGGATTCATGTGTGGAGGCATGTACTCACAGGAGATGAACTAGTTTGCTCAATAGCACCACTGTTGAAGTGGGCCACTCTAGGAAAGGCATTAGCTACTTGGGGTGTGACCCTTCTCTCCCAAGAGGGATGGTGGGGCCCTCTGTAGCTGCTCAGTTGGAGTGGCCACCCGGGCAAGGCTGTTGCGGTTTTGGGGAGGCTTCTGGAACACCAAGAGGGTACTGGAACACTCTGGAGCTCCACAGCTGGGGTGGGCTTCCTTGTAAGAGGTCACTGGGCCTGTGGATAGGTTATTGTGCCCTCAAGAGAGACGCTGGATCCCTCTGGATCCCCACTCTTGGGGCAGGTAGCCTTGGGCAGGCTCACTGTTGCTGCAGGCATAGATTTGTGCCTGACAGAGGTGTATGATTTCTTCACCATCTCCTTGAGGCTGTCAGAATTGCAAAGGCATTTCATCAAAGAAGGTGGTGTCACCAGAAGTAGCTAGAGGTCCCAGTTAGGCAGCTTTCTGGTTCTGTAAAGTGTGTTGTTCCACTGACTTCATTGAAGCAGGCAATTTGTAAAGTTATCTTATCAAATATATAAAGTAAGCCTTTTTCTGGGATTAATTAACTGATTGATTATTACATATGATGATCTGCACAATTAGGGCTATCCTCAATTTAAACCTTAATTCTAATGTTTTTACATTCCAATTATCTTCACACATATGTTCTCTGTTGTTTTATTGTTTGCTTGTGTGTGTTTTTTGAATTGTGTTTTTCATTGCCTTTATTATCTCTATGTGTTTATAAATTAAAACTAACTTAATCACTGTATTCCCAGTATCCATGTGTATGATAGATACTCTGTATGAATAGACATTGTTGTACTTAATGAAAAAAAAATCCTACTGTGTCTTTCCTTAAGGTGACCTTCGATTTTATGCCATTCTTTTAATCTCTTACTTATAACTAAAATCTTTTGTGATTTGTTTGTTGGTTTTGGTCTATTCTTATTTTTGTCAACTGTATGCATCCTCTTCAAATGCACACAAAAAGTGGAGGAATATGAGAAGGGCCAAAATTTTAAAAATCAAAATATAGTTTTTATTTAGCATTTAGTGAGAATATCATAATCTTTGAAACTTCACCTTATAATTAAATTTTTACTTTCATTTTTGCATGTTTTCTGTTTTAATGTTACTATATCCATGTTAGAAGTTTAAAATAAAAATTTTTAAAAGTCTTAAGTTTTGAAATAATTTTTACATCTTGTATATTTTTAGTTTGAACTGTTGCTTTTAATGACATAACAAATGGTGATGATGAAGATAATGCTAGTAATGATCGTGAAACAGCGACAATGGAAGATAACCTAATAATTCTACCTTTTGCTTTAAAACAGACAGCTATATAAAAATTACCTTACATTTCAGAGTTTATAATGCTTAGGTAGTTTTATTTTTTCCCAAAGTTTTCCAATACATTATGTTTACTTATTTTGTAGAAAGAGGATTGTCCTTGTAGGCAAAGCTAAACTATCATTTGCTATGTATCAGCATTTTCTTTAATTCTCCTTCAGGAGACCGTTCCTTCTTATTTCTTGATAAGGCAGGAAAATAGAATGAGCCCAAGGGTGTTATTTAATTACGTGCTTTCTCAGCTAGAAATCAAATAGGTCACTTCTCTCTGAATGAGACTTTAATGATAAAGTAAGAAAGCACCAGAAATATTGGAATAATACTAATCAAACAGAGATCATGATACCAGATAAATTGAGATGATTTTCTAGGTCTTCACTAATAGTAACTAGTAGAAAACTCCTCTAGGTTGACTTCCCAGCCCCACTCAATAATGCCATTTTCTTCCTATTATGTCCACGTCTCTCTCCTATTTCAAAGGGTTAAACATTTCATGGTGGTGTCAGTACATGAGTTCCGCCCTACAGCCACAAATAAGTGCATGAGAAATGGTGACCCAATCCAAGAAAATCAGAATCTATTCCCCAGGATTTGAAACCGATATTTCATGTTTGGTTTCTGAGAGATTATAGTTTAATATGTGCTGGCCTCTTCAAAAAAGGGATTTTAATATATGTGCACTGTAACACAATTTGCCCACAGAATTTGGACAAAGTTGCAAGAAAAAAAGAAAGAAAAACATGTTATATGTAGATAAACATATAATGTAGATAAACATTAGCAACCATAAATGACAATATCTTGAGTTTCTGATATGTTTGTATTTCCTATTCCAATTTATTTCTGAGGGCTGAATATATCTCAGCCTGTGATTGGCTTCTTTGATTCTTCAAAATAAAGCCTTTTTTCCCCTTAAACTCAACTTTATTTCTGTTATTTACAAAATGTTAGTATAGAATCAATGTCATATATGCCTGCATAGCCTTGCTCGGAGATGAACTATCATTCTACAGTAGACTATGAAAATTTCTGTTGTTCTAGGTCACAAAGTGGAGTATCCTAAAACACATTAGATTCATGGGTTCTGAAGGTCACAAAATGACAAAAGCAAATTAATTCCAGAATATATATGGAAATTTTAAAATGTGCATGTTAGGCCAGAATCTTTTAAGATCTTATCTTATGGGAAAATATCCTTCATGGTCTACTTTTCTCCTAAATTTCAATTTTTTATCTGGATAATTTTAAATTCAGGTGATATCATTTCTCCCTCGTTGTGTGAATTGCCTAGATTATCAGTAGAGGGAGAAATAAGATGACTAATGGTGTTCCCAACCAAAGAAACATCACTCCAAACAGCCTTAGTGATCAAGCTATTAGCATTCTGATGTCTGCTGAAACTGCACCTACAACAGCTTAGGACACCCTCTTTGGCCTTATCTGTTCTTTCATAAGTAGAGTGTTTCATATTTTGTAATAGTGAACCTTTGAGATAGATATGGTACTCTCCATTATGCAACTTAGTAAACAGAGTCTAAATAAAGTTACCCGATTGGAAGTAGATTAATGAGGACTAGAACACAGGCCTCCTGTATCCTAGAAGACTGCCTCCTCACTACACAGCACTACTACACTGAGGGCAGATGAGGCAGCTTAGTGCATTAGCATGGTGAGTCAGAATTGTACTGCACTCAAAAGCAATGTCCTAACCTCTATTTCTGAGGTGCTAAAGTCCCTCAATTGCTGTGGATTCACTACCGTAAAAAAGCTGTAAGTAGGATGTAGCACTAAGGTAACAAACTCAAGATAGTGGCTGATCATTTTTATTTGTGCTTTAATTACAGTACTTGTCTATTTTCAATTTAAAAAATGTAAACATTGTTCTTTAAGATGGTAACCTACAAAATGGGTATGTACCCAAGGCAATAAGATTCCTGAAAAAGAATATAAAACTGAAGTGGCATGTGTACTGGTAGAATGCCTTATAATAGAGTTGTGCTGACCCAGGTATTTGAAATATAGAAGAAAACAAAAAGTAAATGCAAGAATGGAAGGTAAAGTTTTGGCAGAGAATCATAGTGAATATTGGGTTGATTTAAAATTTTATAAAGATTTTTACTATAAAATATTTCTACAGATTTTTACACAATACGTGAAGTTCTCACACACACACAAAAAAACAGAACACAAAACATACAGTCACCATTGTTTAATGATATACTTGACTGCTTTTCCTCTATGGCATTTTCATTCGTTATTTATTCACTTAGTTTCCATTTCCAAAGAGAAAATGTTTTCTATAAAATATTTCTACAGATTTTTACACAATACGTGAAGTTCTCACACACACACAAAAAAAACAGAACACAAAACATACAGTCACCATTGTTTAATGATATACTTGACTGCTTTTCCTCTATGGCATTTTCATTCATTATTTATTCACTTAGTTTCCATTTCCAAAGAGAAAATGTTTAGTAAAAATAAATAAGATGCCTTCTCTAAATACTAAAAGAAACATGATATATGTGCAAGGCAAATTTTACTTTTAAATATATACTCATAAAAATATACATACTGAAAAATGTATACTCAAAAATAAATATATACTCATCTAAAAATACACTCATATTTACTAGTCAAGTGATCTTCAGAATATCAAGTAGGTAGAGAAGAAATCATTCTCCCCATTTTTTAATTAGTATGCTGAGAGACTTGTGTAGGGTCATGTAGATGATAGGCCTCTTCATAGCATGGAGATCTCAAAGTAGTCAGACATCTTACACGGTGGCTGGATTCTGAGAGAAAGTATACAAACAGGTAAAGGAGGAAGCTCTTGATCTTTTAATGCATAACCTCAGCAGTTATACAAGATCACTTTGCTACATTTTGTTGGTCAGATTAGGTCACAGGGCCAGCCTGGTTCCAAGGAGAGAAGGGATAGACTTTATCTCTCTATGGTAAAAGTGATAAAGGAATTGCATGCATAATTAATTCATCACTCTAAGAGCCTGACATGGATCCAGTCATCCTAGGATTCTTAAGCCAAGAAATGGGGCTATCAATTTTAAAGATAATAGTAGTCAAGTAAGGGCCTCCCTGGTCCACAATAGAATATAAGATAGTTTGAATTTGATTTAGGCTCCTTGAGCAAAATAAAGATTTTGCATAGCTCTGGAATATACCTGGTATCACTAATATTTGATATTACTAATATTAATAAATGTTACTACTTACAAGACAAAGAAATGAAAAATAACCAGAGTTTCCTTTAGCAGTTTAAATTTCAGAAATTCTAACTCTAAATAAAATATATCCCATTATACACTTACATGTTCTTTACTATTTCAAAAGTTCTTTTACTATAAGTAAATAGTATACTTCTCTAAGGCCTGAGTGAGTATATAATAGGGTATTTAGCAAGAAATGAAAAGAGAGG
>NW_007727648.1:11231-12121 GCF_000696425.1 Galeopterus variegatus
GTGTATTTTTCAGGTAGGGGGAATGAGAGAAAGGTTTTAAAATGTAGGCTTTGGCCAGGAAAAATAGATTTCTGCAGTACAAACATCCATGAAAGGATTTAACATTACAGGAAACTTAATTGGTAATTGTTAACTGAGCTTTGCTGCCAAAATTTCATAGAAACTGCAAAGGTCAAGTCTAAAATCTTTTTCCCTTGCTTCGATCTCCCTGGATTCTAATTCTCTATCAAAAATAATTAAACAGCCACATTGAGATGTCCCATTTTCACCTCAGATTTGGCATTTCTAAAACTGAATTCATAATTTTCCTGACAAAACCAATTTCAGACTTTAATTACCCTGTCTTTAGTTTCTGTGTGCCTTCTCCTTCAGCCACCCTTTCCTTTCTATTCCTACAGCTAACACTCTTTCAAGCCCACGTTCTGCCTGGAACAATAAAATGGCATACTCTCTTTTCTTCCTGCTTCCTATGTGGCTATTGGGATTCACTTGCATACTACCTACTGGTTTTTCTGAAATGTTGTTTTATCATATGGGGTTTATATAGCCTAGCTACAAGATCCAGTCTCTATAACCAAGTATGTCATGCTCTCAGATTCAGAACACAACCTTTTCTTCTGGGTTTACTTCCTGTTGTATAGATAAACCATCACCATTAGGAAAAATGGTCTATCCATATTTTTTCTATGGATAGAAATTTCATTTGCTTTATGCCTTTTTGCATAGCCTTTCAAATCCCTTCCCCAAAGAGCAACCTCGTCATGTTCTAGCTCCTTAAATTGCCATTATAAACATCCCCATCCTTTAACATTTATGTCTTTTTGCTCTGGCATTCCACTTCTGCTCCACCTCTGCATTCCTCCTCTTCTTCTCACCTCACAGGAATCTAT
>NW_007727648.1:12902-14044 GCF_000696425.1 Galeopterus variegatus
GCATTCCACTTCTGCTCCACCTCTGCATTCCTCCTCTTCTTCTCACCTCACAGGAATCTATTCTTCTCTACAACCCTTAGCATTTATTTCCATATCTTTTTGACAAGTTTATTGTGTTTTGTTTTCTTCTACTTCTTTTGTTGATTCCTTTTTTCCATGTCTTATCACCTTAAATTGTAAGAATGCTAAAGGCAAGGAAGCCTGTTTATACTTATTTATGTACCATACAGTGCTCAGAGTTGTTGGTTAATTAAGTTGATGCATGTAGTTCACTGGGACACAATAATACCACCTGGATTTATGAAAGTAGCAGGCATGTAAAGAATATAAAATAAGTTTCTTTGCGGACATAGACCTAACTTCAAGCTTCACAATAAAGTGAAATTTGGGTGGTTTGTAAAAAAATAAGAAGCTAGGCAGAGAATTAAGATGTTGCATATTTAATATAATCAGTACCAATGGATGACTAACTGGAAGACTTTGACTATTAGAGGAAAACATTTACTAGCTGGAAATCATATACTGGAAAGACTACCACAAATCCTTTTCAAAATACCCATCTATATCCAACAGGCAAACAAGTAAATAAGCAAGAAAGCTTAGAACATATCATGGTGAGGGTATAGAAAGAAAAAAGTGTTCAAGAAATACTTTTTTACAAAGGAAAAAAATATCTTAAAAGAACCTGAGTCTCTGCTTTGCACCGTTTTATAGACAGTACTGTGGAAGTCAAAATTATTATATTAAGCTTTCTGTGGTTCTATACATTTTGCTCTTACATTGAAAATCCTAAGTTATAGTCATCTCCATTGCAGTATAAAACAGGATGCAAAGGAGCTTCCTTGAAACAATAATAGAGATGAAATTAAAACAAAACATAAACAAAACCAGGTAAATGTTGACAAGAAAATTTTATGTCTACACAGTTATGGGACATTATCCCTAATGCAGTGAAAAGGTAAATATTCTTTTCCTAAAAAAGTATGTTTTATACAATGTTGCCCATACAGTCACAGGGTGCTGTGGATTGGATATCCCTACCAAAGCTCACTGAAACTTAATACCTACTGTGTTAAGAGGGTGGGAAATCCTATTATGGTAATTGAAAAGTGGGGCCTTTAAGAGGTGATTAGATTGTGAGG
>NW_007727648.1:15126-16023 GCF_000696425.1 Galeopterus variegatus
CTCTCTCTCTCTCTCTCTCTGCTTCTGCCATTTTGCTATGTGATACCCTGCATTGCTATAGCGTTACCACCGAGAACATAGATATTTCCTTGGACTTCAGACTTTCCAGCCTTCAAAACTGTAAGAAATTTTATTTATTTTTAAATTACCCAGTTTCAAACATTTTGTTATAAGCAACAGAAACAGAATAGTAAACAGGGGTTGACTACCAAAGCAAAGAAACTCAATTAGAGGTATGGTGAATGAAATGTCACTTTTCCATACTGTTTATCAAGAATTAAATGGTAACTCCCTTTTGAATATCAGCCAGTACATCTGGGACTTACTGAATAGGCATTCTAATAAAAAAGACAACTTTTTCAAGCATTATTTGAAAGTTCAGGTATAAAAATTTATTTTTTACTTTCTAAATCTGTTGTGGTTTCCATCAGGTGTTATGAGTGACGTGGTGTCTGTGTCCCAGAGATAAAGTGAAATGAACCCAAGTCAGAGATGAGAGAGGATGACTGACAGGTGATGGGCACTAGGGACCTTGGAACACCTTCATGTGCTGCCTTTAGGATGCCTTTGCAGTGCCAGTTGGAGCAAGTCTGCACTGTCCAAATTGTCGAGAGCAGTTTTGTGATATGCGCTTCCACAGAGTTCCCCACAGCTGTGAATGGGAATAGATGACTGGGCTCTGGGAATACTGATCTTCTTTTGCTTGTTTGTTCAGTTGGTTTGACAGCTGACCACTACAGGGATCTGAATCCTTGACCTTGGTCTGATCTTTCAATTACTTTGTTTTAGCCCAGCTTCTACAAGTTTTTGTATGTACTCATGCAAAATAAGAGGAGCATAATTCTTCCAGTTATATGCCCTGTAGTACCAACGTGCTTTATACATTTTTAACCTTCC
>NW_007727648.1:17898-19122 GCF_000696425.1 Galeopterus variegatus
AATTAAGGTAATAGTAACTAAGAGAACATAATTGATATTATATTTTAGTTATTAAGTACTATAGTTACTAATATTTATGTGCAAAATAATACATTTGTATAAAATTTCTATGTAGTAATGAATATGTAATATAAAATTTGAATAATACATAATTAATATTTAAGGCATTATTACATAATTTATAAGTAGCATGTTTCATAATAAATATATAGATTAGATATTTTCTAAACAAATTGAGATAATACATCATTGCATTTAGAATTAACTTAATCTTTTAAAAATGTATATATTCTAGTTTATCCTCCAGTAGACTGAGTATCTACAAGTATTTTTAGAAGTAATACATATTCATTCAACTTCCCTACATTCCTTTAATAAGTACAGATATTTATTCTGGGGGAAAAGGGGATAGGTTTATAAGTAACCCTTTTATTATGCAAAGAACAGAGTTTGCAGGAAGATACAATCAGTTTACTTATTTTTAATAGAATTGGGAAATCAGAGAAGCAATAATAAATTACAGAAGATAACATTTAATTTACAGATAAAAATAACAATAACATAAAATCTCTTCTGAAGACTGCCACAATGGAAATTAGTATTTTATTCCAAATTGACACATTTACCAAGCAAAATGATAGCATATACCATTATAGAGACTAATCACCATTGCCTCCACAGCATCTGTACAAGTACCTCGTAAATAGTAGATGCTCAGTTAATATTTGCTAAGTTAATGAACTGATGAATATATGCCTTTTTCCTTTTCTGTATTGCAAGATCATGTCTCCACTTGTAGGCAGTTTTCACTTGATAGAAATTGTGCATATTACTTACAGGCCTTTTGGACCATCTAAAACGCTAAACTCCAAAACAAAAAAAAAGAGAGAGAGAGAGACCTTTACATTATCTAATGTGTATTTTTGAGAAGGGGAAAGAGAAAAACCATCATATAAGTAGAAATACATTACACTGCAATTTATATTAAAAAGAATATCAATTAGAAGAATGTATGTTTGCTTAAAAACTCTGCATATTTATAATAAAATAATCGATACATTTTCTAAGTCTTTGACATTTTTCTCATTTTTAGTCCTTGTAGTCTATAGAAATATGATGCAACTCATGCTAAAATGTTTGTCCTATGTGAACAGCCTCTTTATACTGTTTGTTTCTGCTACAGGCTGTGCTATATAGTCAAAGACTGAAACAATCCTGGGCAGT
>NW_007727648.1:19687-23453 GCF_000696425.1 Galeopterus variegatus
ACTGTTTGTTTCTGCTACAGGCTGTGCTATATAGTCAAAGACTGAAACAATCCTGGGCAGTGTTAGCACTGGCACGTGGAAGAAGAAAGTCTACCACTGTGGTTGCTCACACAGGAAGATGAATAACTGGGAATACAGACGAAGCAAGACTGAAGGTAAGTGGCCCTCAGAAAATCTGCCACCAGCTACAAGGACTCATGGGAATGACTCCAAACTTTGGGTATGTTAGAAACCATTTTGATCAACAAGAATCAATTTTAAGTTTTTTAAAACTTCTCTAGTGTATTCCATAACCAATTTCCTTAGAGATGGAGAAAGAGATACGAGAGATTAATATATTCTTAGGATACGTGAGTACCCTTTCTCAGAGGAGGGCAAAGAATCTTCATTGACAATCATTCATACACTCAGCAAATATTTCATTTCTCACTATGTAAGGAGCACTATTCGGATATTTGGGTAAAAACTAGAAAAAAAAATAAGAGAGAAGGTAATGAAAATATCTGAGTGAAGAGTTTTTCAGGCAGTAGAGAAAGAAAGTGCAACTGCCCAGTGTGACTGGAGTGGCATGAGAGTGGAGGAGTCGAGGAGCAGGATTTAAGCCCAAGGAAATAACAGGGGCCTGAACATGTCAGTCCCAGTGGGGAGTTTGATTTTTATTATAAGATAGGAAAAGAATGGAGAGTTTTGAAGAAGACTGGTGTGGTTTAGTTTACTTTTCAATAGAATCATGTTGGCAACTGTTTTAGTCCATTTCTGTTGCTTATAACAGAATACATAGAACTGGGTTCTTTGTAAGGAGATGAAATTTATTGCTTACAGTTTTGGAGGATGGGAGGTTCAAAATCCAGAGGACATATCTGGGGCAGGTCTTCTTTGGTAGTGGCTTTACAGCAAATGCAGAGGTCTCACATGGCAGAAAATGGCAGTGCAGAGAGAGAGAGAGACTCTTCATGTGCCCTCCGAGCAACACCCCTGACCACTTGTATTAATTTATTCACTACAGCGTTGTCCTACAATCTAATCACCTCTTCAAGGCCCCACCTTTCAATTACCATAATAGTATTTCACACCTTCTCAAATGTCACAGTGGGGCCAAGTTTCCAACACATAAACCTTGAGGGACACAACTGAAGCTTCGATGAGTTTGGAGGGGACATTCAATCCACAGCAGCAACTATGTTGAGAGCAAATTGTAGAGACCTAAGCTTGGGAAACAGGGAGACCAGTTAGGAGGCTCCTGCAATAATTTAAGCGAGAGACAGTGGTAGTAGTGAAGATAGTAAGGGGCCAATTCTGGTTAGTTTAAATATTAGGCCAACAGGATTTATGGAGGATTGGATATAAGCGATCCATATAGTAGACCAAGACTGAATGTAACAGGGGAGGGCATTTCTCCAAAGGTAAATAGAGAAAGAGTGGTAAAGCTTAGCAGGCAGAAGCAGCAAATGTCCACAACAGTGTCCAAGCTTGTATGCCAGACATAATACAAAAAGAGAGGAGGCCCATTATCACCACTGTGGAACAAGGTCAGGAGCAGATCATAAGTGGAAGCTATTTGATACTGATGTCCAGAATTTACACTACGATTTCTTAAATTTCTGGTACCCAGGATCTGGGTTGTTTCTACCACCTGGGATGGTACTAAGTCTATAAGTTTTGGCCAAGTGGTCTTTTCTGTTAGTGAAAGAGGAAATAAAAGGCTGGTAAGTACTGGAGAAAAATTTAGAATGTACATCATACATCTTTTAGTATTTAAAAGAAAGCAGGAAATATTAATGACTAGGCCAGCGTCAGTTTTATTATATTGTCTACATACTTAATGCTGGTCATTGACACTTAGATAACAAAATTCTCAGTATGTTTTTTCCTATGAATATAGAAAAGAAGAATTACAGAAGATTTTTTTCTAGTTATACAATGGAGTAAAGAAATGAGCAGAGGACTTGTTTCCATTCTAATTGTTCTAGCCTGGAGCAACTCAAAATGTTTCAGTTAAAAGCTAATCAGAGAGACTAAAATGAATGCAATAAATGTGAACTGACTTTTCTAACCAAAGGACATTATTACTATGTGAATAGGAGTAATAATACATTTTAACATACGTATATTTGACCATTTAAAAGACTTTCTGAAATAGTATGAAACAAAAGTATTTTCTGAGTAAATGTGTAAAATCATTTTAAATGAAATGTAATTGGGTGGGAGATTATTATTTTGGTCAATTGGGAATGCTATCAAATTAAGATAACATTACTTGTCTGAGTTAAATGCTGCAATGATATTTTGAATTGTGACTAATAGCAAGAATTTGCCTCTATCTTAAACCCATAACACACTAAGGCAATAACTGGAGGAATATGTATTTGTGACATAAGCCTTGGCAAGCAAAAATTGCTGGGTACATAGTGCACCATCAGTATTTGTTGACTGATTGACACAAAGCATAATTTGACTTTGCTCATTTTTTTTCTGAAATTACTTTCCATTTTGATTCTTTGTTAGTAATCACACAAGTAAAAGGTCTTTAAATGGTGGTCTTGCCTTTGTTATATTAATGCCATTTAGTAACTTCTGACATTGCCTTTCATTCTCTGTGTCTGATGTACGGTACTTAACTGTAAGAGTGGATACTTGTGATATAGAAAATTGGAAGCCAGGGCCGACCCCGTGGCGCACTCAGGAGAGTGCAGTGCTGGGAGCGCAGTGGCTCCCGCCGCGGGTTAGGATCCTATATAGGGATGGCCGGTGTGCTCACTGGCTGAGCGTGGTGCGGGCAACACCAAGCCAAGGGTTGCGATCCTCTTACCGGTCACAAAAAGGACAAAAAAAAAAAAAAGGAAATTGGAAGCCAATCCTGGCTTAATAAACCTCTGAAGCAATGACCACAGAGTAAAAAATGCACTTGTCAGACAATTAGACATTCTTCAAATAGACAAGTTCCCTCCCTGTATGCATTTTATCATTGGGATAAATCTACATAAAACTAATCCAAACATACCCTGGTGCTTCAGATAACTTCTAGAAGAAAATATAGATGGTGTTATAGAGCTAGGGCTGGGTCTGGAGCTCACAGACCCCTCAAGCCCGTTGTCCAGACTGGGTCACAAACCCCTCACATGCAGGTCAATGAGCTAGGTAACCAGAAGAAAGGTCCTTGGAGCCTTGGTTGAAGAAAGAGTAGTCTTTATTCAGCACACACATGTCTTAGAGTTAGGCAGTCCAAAGAGAAACTCAGAAACTCAACTGCTATCGGCAAAGTCCAAAGAAAAACTGAAACTGAGCAGCTGCCAGCAGAGTAAACATGCTCTGTTTTTAGACGTGAGCTCTCTGCCAGCCAGCAGTTCAGGGGCACTGCTCCACACAACTGAAGAACACACCAGCACAGCAACAAAACTAAAAAGATACATTGGCACACATGAGCACTAACTCCATGCACCCCCACACAATTTGTTTACAAAGAATATGCTGTACCACACCCAACTGGACCTGAGGTGAGGGGGCCTGATTAAACTATTCTATTTTCCCAACAGGTGTTATTCACCTTATTCTTAGAGCAACAAACTAAGATGTGACCAAATGCATTCAGACTTCTGGTACTAAACTAATAAAACTCTAGAACCAACTGTATCTGTAAAATGACTTTCTAGGACTTCTCCCTTGGGAAGTATGCAATCAATCAACTTAGAATTAGTGTGTTCCAGAAGGTAATCTATTTAAGTGGCTAATTCATTTATTATTGTTTAAAATGTGTGTGTGTGTGGGG
>NW_007727648.1:25043-26353 GCF_000696425.1 Galeopterus variegatus
TTTAAAGATTCATTAGAAGCATAAAATCTGGCTACCTCTTCTTTATTCTTATACAAGATAGTAAGAGTATTTCTGCTTCATGCAGAAAAACATTTCTTTATTGCTGATAATCCTATTTAAATGCAACAGGATGCTATGAAAGGACACACGTAAAAATATTTTTATATCTAAAGATTGGTCATAAATGAGAGAAAAAAACAATGTGAACATTCGAATTACTTCAACTGTACCAATTTTATTCCAATTTCACTTTGCTTAATTCCAATATAAAGATCTCGTATTAAGATCTGAGAATTAAGAAGTCATAGATCCCTCTTAGGAAATTAAAAAGAGAGTGTAGAATCATTAAAGCATCAGGAAGCAGAGCTAAATGAGACCAGAATCTCGCCAACAAACGATTGCTACAGACTCTTGCAGTAGTCATCCCTTTGGATGAGTTTGCATCTGTCAAGACCGATTTCCCTCACGGAACATCAAATATGTCCCCTCTCCCAGCCAAAGAAGGCATGGCATAAAATCCATCTAATGCTCGGGGGCAAAGTACACAAACCGACCATATATTTACTGAAAGTGGAATGGACTTGAGAAATGAAAATGGCTACTAGTCTTTTCTCATTCTCATTTCTTCTTTCCCATAACCCTGGCTCAACGCTGTGCTCTGGAAAGAAAGTGTAAAAAACATATTCCACTGAATAACAATCCCAGTCAAGTTCAATAATTTAAATTATTCTGTCTCTGTTACAACTCTGATACTTGAAAGTATCTATCATTAGTTGTGTGTCCATGTGGAAAACATCTAAAAGCTCGGTAGGAACATGTATGCATTATTAAAGCAAAAATTGCTGTGCACAAAGATCTGTCCGTACTAACAACTAGTAGTTCACCTAAAAGCATAAAACAAAAAGTGCTCTTGTTAAAGACTGGGAGAAAAGCCATTGCCCCTAGAATTTTCCTTTCTTTTAATTCACTAAGACTTTAGTATTTCCTGAAAGAAAAATGCAATTATTTTTCAGGGATATAGAATTTTTTAAGATATTAAAACTGGAGAAAGCATAGAATCAAAGCAAGCTTATCTGTACTTAGGAGGGGAAGAGTGATGAAGGGTTATATGGAGTTGGACAGAGAGCAGTCAGAATTAATTCACTTAAAATTCATTACTTTTGCAAATTTATAAAAAGCATATGACAGCTTTGAGGAGTTTCATGCAAGTAAGAAATCTTGATTAAAAAATCTTTATAATAGGGCTGGCCTGGTGCGCCGCTTGGGAAGCGCGGCGGCGCTCCCGCCCGAGGGTTCGGATCCCACATACA
>NW_007727648.1:27033-30736 GCF_000696425.1 Galeopterus variegatus
ACACTGAGGGTTGCGATCCGTTTCCGGACACGGAAAAAGACAAAAGACAAAAAAAAAAAAATCTTTATAATAAATCCTTCTCTATGGATAATATCATTTTCCTGACTTTCTTTCTTAGAATACCTAATATTATTACTCATCCTCTTAAAATAAGCTAAATATATGTTATGCGATGATAACAGGAAAATACATTTAAAACTTGGCAAATAAATAAGGGTGCTTTAGATTAGGCCTTTATTTTTGCTATGAATTAACCAAAACAACATATGTTTAATGCTGAATAAACAACAGATTGTATTACATTTCTAAGAAAGAAATTTTCCTGAAAAACTGAGATTGCATGTCCCAATTACCAGCAATAATTATGCTTTCAGTAAGTCTATTAAACTATGATATTAATATTAAATTAAAAATTAATCTTATTTATTGGAAATGATTGGGAAAAAAAAAACATTTATCCAATTTAGAGTCGTCCATATTTACTGGCTTTAAATAGCTCTTTCCCAAATAAAGGTTAAGTGAAGATTCTCTATTTCAGTGTTACTCAATGCACGTTTAAATTTCATTAACATGTGTTGCACACTTATAAAGTGATAAGCATGAGAAAAATGATTTTGTATACATTATTTATTATTTTAGCAATTTATCATCTTAAGACTATGGCACAATATGATATTTACTAATGGAGAAAAGCTGCTTCTCCTTTGGGATGATGAGAAAATTTAACCAGTGCACACAGATTTAGTTCCTCAATAGTTGTATCATAGGCCTCTTTTGGGTCTCTGTTTCTCAATAGTAAGGACATAGAGATGGTTTTACTGCTCACCAAGAAGTCACGCCTCTCTTTTAAGAGTTTAGAGTTGTTACTGAGCACTGTCAGCTGGGGATCATATATTGCAGCCCCTCTTACATCTGGATAGGGTCTTATGAATAGTTCTCTAAAGAAAATGTGGTCACAGGTGAAGTATAACTTCTAGGGTGAAACAGTTAGAAGTGGAAGTACCTTTCTTACCTTTCCTTCTCCCAGGTGCCAGCTGTATTCAGAGGAATCCAAAGCCTTAGCAGAGATTCAAAATTTAAGATTCCCTGTCCTGTATCAGTTGGAATAAAGCCATTAATGAAACACAAACATATGCATTGGTCTATTACCTGAGGGATAATTGTTCTGTTTTGTTTTGTGTTTTGACTTTAATTCACTGAAAAATGATGTTTTATTTATGACAGTGGCTAGAATTACTCAAGCGGAGATTACTTACCTGGACTAAATAAACTCTAAAGTAACTTCTTCACTCAAATATATATTAGTTCTCAATAAAGCTGATTTAATGACATATCTTCATAATAAACTATTTTCAGTGATTTATTTATATAACCATTTTGCACAGAAGTTTATACAAGAAAAAGCCTTCTGTTGAGACACAGTCATGAATTAATGAGGACCAATTTTTTAAAGAGATTGTTTGCTTTTTAATTGCATATCAAAGAAAATTCTACTTTTGTACACAATAGCTAATATGTTACATAAGTTAGGGAAAATAACAAGCATTTTATAAATATTTTCTTACTTAATTCCTAAAGCAATGTTATTGTGTAGGTACTTATTCTATACCCATTTTGTGGATGAATGAACTGAAGCTTAACAGAGATTAAGAAAGTTGCTCAAGAACACAGCTAGTAACAGGTAGAACTGAGATTCAAATTCAGATGTTACTCTCTGTATTAGTTTGCTATTGCTGCTGTAACAAATCACACATTTAATGGCTTAAAACAACACAAATTTATTACCTTATAGTTCTGTAGGTTGGAAGTCCTACATGGGCCTCACTGGGCTAAAATCAAGGTGTTGACAGGGCTGTGTTACTTTCTGGAGGCTCCGGGAGATAATCTGTTTCTTTTCCATTTTTGGCGTCTAGAGACTGACCACGTTCCCCTTCCTCCACCTTCAAAGTCAGAAGCATTTCATTTTTCTGACTTCTGTAGTCATATCTCTGACTCCCTTTTCTGCCTTCCTCTTCTGCTTATAAGAAAGCTTGTGATTTTCCAGGATAATCTCCCTGGAGTTTTTATGTAACCTAATTAGCAACCTTAACTCCATCTGCAACCTTAATTCCTCTCTGCATGTAACTCAACATATTCATAAAATTCCAGGAATCAAGACATGGACATTTTGGGGGAGGTTATTACTCTGCCTGTCACACTTCAAACCTTATTCTTAACAATTATACATAGAGCTTCATGACCTAGCACATATGTGGTAATGTTGACACTTATGAAATCATGCCAAGGGATTTTCCAGATAAGATGATAGAACATATAATAGTCACTTCTCAATTGTCTGTGAGTAACTTATCTTCAAATAGGTTCTAGCCATTGTCAGTTAACCTCTTCTGCAGGAAACCTTGTTTCCCAAACAAAATACTTTTTTCTCCTGACAAGCATAAAAAAGGAGGAAGAGAGAAAGATGCTTATCCAGCCATCCTCAGCAGGTAGATTATAGAGCAATTTTCAGTACCAATAAAGTGCTATTTCTAAAGAAAGAATCATCAGGGCTTCATTTTTCTCATGTTCATTTCTAGTGTATTCATGTAGACACTCTTCTATCAAGTAGTTCAAGTAAATATAAACATAAGCAGCAGGTACCCCTGTGTAAACAAAAACAGAAAATCACGTATCATAGACAGATGTGTGTAAAGGGAAAATAAGCTTTTATGGTGCTGCCATACTAGAGTAGAGGAATGGGATCTGTGAACATATAGTGTGCCATCAAAAAAGAATCAAGTTTCTTAATAAAAGAAAATGTCATTTGAGTAGCCCTACTTTAATTTTACATTAACTGTAAGTGTAAGAAGATTTTTAGGTTTCAAATAGTCAATTGTGAATGCAGCATAGTAGAAGATTGAGAACCGAATATTCAGAAATCATTCAGCCAATTCAAATTCCCAAGTATTACATATGTGTTTATTCTACATGCTCAATAATTTCTATGTGTAAAATTAAGTATTATAAGAACATGTTGAATTCAAGAAGGAGCAATACTTGCCAAACAAAATCACAAGTGAACTTGGAAATAGTTCTCTGGTGGTGTGATTAAAGAGAATCTTAGTGTGAAAAAGAAAAAAAAAGCATGCTCAAATTAACTAACTATACGAACTTGAGCCACCACAGAAATTTTCTGTCCTCTGTTTGCTACCTGTAAATGGAGGGGTTTGGACTTCGGTGGTTGCAACATTAGCATGCCTTAGGATCACCAAGAAAGAGTGTTAGATTGTTTGCCTCCAGCCCTAGAATTTCTAACATAGCTCTGGAACAGGGCTCAGAAATTTACATTTCTAACAAATTCTCCAGTGATGCTGACACTGCTAATGCAGAGCCACTCTTGAATCTTGGCAAGAAATTAATAAAAGTTCTTTTAGCAGTTGGTAAAAAGAGTATTGGATCACTACAGATGCATTCTCCTCCTCCCTCTTTCTTTCCCTTCTTTCCTTCTCTTAGTAATTCCTGTGGTTTTTTATACCCTGCTAAAAATTGGTGGGTAATGTGATCATTTCAGCCAGGCAGATATTTAAATCAATATTGATACTTAAATTATATCTATAATATATGTTCAATCTAAGAAGGAAGGGAGGGAGGGAAGAAAGAAAGAGAAAGAAAGAAAGACGGAAGGAAGGAAGGAAGGAAGGAAGGAAGGAAGGAAGGAAGGAAG
>NW_007727648.1:30817-31460 GCF_000696425.1 Galeopterus variegatus
AAAGACAGGAAGGAAGGAAGGAAGGAAGGAAGGAAGGAAGGAAGGAAGGAAGGAAGGAAGGAAGGAAGGAAGGAAGGAAGAGGAATTCCATTTGCACTTGTAATCCACAATCAAGAATGGCCACTCCTTCGCCTGGAAACATAGGACTCAAGGGTCCAACATCGATGTAAGGTTTGGAAGCTTTATTACCAGGAAGCACAACCTGGGAGATAGTTTTAGCTGCAAACTGTCAGAGGTTTGAAAGCTTCAGCAAGGGTTTTTAAAGGGAAGAGTGTGGGAAATGAAAGTGGGAGGTTAGTACCATCAGAAGGCTGCCAAGTGGAATGTTGCTGGCTTCAGGCTTTATCTCAGGGCCAGTACTGTAATTCTTTCATCCAGTTCTATAATTCTTTCATGCATCCTTGGAATGTGGGTGTTATCCAGCTCCCACAAGCTGGATGCCATCTTGTTCCCGAGCAGCTGTGACTCCAAAGAAAGAATGGTTACTTCACCAAGTTCCTGATTAGCTCTTATTATCTTGCTCTTTATGAGCACCAAGTCCCACGTTTTCCCATGAGCTATGCTGTGAGCCAAGGTTACAAAAAGACTTCTTTATGGTTAGCATTCGCTTTATGCTGCATTTTACAAAATAGCTTTTCTCAGG
>NW_007727648.1:32248-50263 GCF_000696425.1 Galeopterus variegatus
AAGACTTCTTTATGGTTAGCATTCGCTTTATGCTGCATTTTACAAAATAGCTTTTCTCAGGTCAATTGTCCATGACTGTTTGCCCTGGTGGGCTCTTAAACACTGAGTTGTTACCATGTGTCTTGAACTGTGATAGATGCTATGGGAGGAAGAAGAAAAATGTAAGAATTTTAAGGATTCTACTATGAAAAAGTTTAATAACAGATGACTGAGGGCCATAAAAAGAACAAATGTAGCATTGACAGAAAAAAAACAAACAAACAAACAGATTTTCGAGTAATTAAGAAATCTAGTTTAAACTCCTTAAAAAATAAAATGTGTGACAGCAAGAGTTATTTGGTGAACTCTGAAAGCTCTAAATTAAAACAGAAAACCAGTTGAATAGAATATACAAAGCATCTTAGAAACAACTTAAATTACATTGTATAAATGGCAATAATCATCAGGATTAGAACACTGAAAATGACATGCACAGAATCCCCACAAAGCCTCCTGGATTCAAAAGATGTGGTCTCTATGGCAGCTCCTTGACAATTGTGCATCTGCAATGCATTAGCACTGAGGTGAGAGTCTCCATGGAGCACATAATGATGTGTAGCCCCTTGAATGTGTGACTGCTTTGAAGTCTGCAAAGCATCTAGTGTTATAGAGACCAACAATCCTGAGCTTCTACAGCTCGTAAGTATCAGAAACATCAAAATATGCTTCCAATTAATGAATTGAATATGAAAAAACTATTGTATTTATTTGGATGGCAAAATTCTTGGGTTTTCATGCTATGTAGGCGAGGAGGAAATGACAATGTTTTGAACAAGATAAACTCAATGTGATAATGCAACCCTAATGAAATTTACAAGTATGACATTTATAGAATTCCTAGGATTACTATGGCAATTTCTCATTAGTGTTTTTCTGTGGTTACCAAGTAATTCCAGTAACAAAATACCCTGCTGAAGAAGCAGGCCAAGGCAAACCAAAGCATGTGAACTTCTTCATTTTTAAATCACAAGTATTTAGATTTAATGAGAGAAAGAAAGGACTGTGTGCAGATATCAGGGAGGTTGCCAGGTACTTAATGATCACTACACATTCTCAGCAATTTCCCCCAATCACATCTATATCTTTGACTACAAATAAAGAAAAGTTACAACAGAAATATGTTGTTTCTCAAACTTGGAATAGTCTGAATAAAAGAGGTTTAAATGTCTATTGCGTGAAAATAAAGAAAATGGTTCTGTAGAAATCAAGTGATAAAAGTTTACAAAAATTGTCTAAATTTTTTCTAATTGTCTACAATTGTCTTACAAATTATCTAATGTGTAAATAATTAATGTATCACTTGAATAATATGACAGTAATCACCTGAAGGAGTTGAATGATTAAAAATAAACATCCAAGGGCTTGCTTGGGTCATGAGTGAGACTTATTTATTTATTTACAGTCTCATTTATTTTCCTCTAATCTCATCCTAAAAGATTTGTAAATGGTGCACATCATGAAATTTGACTTAAATCCTCCCGCGATGTATGAAACTCTATAAATGGAGCTATTCCATCAATAAGAAAAGCATAACAAAAGCCTGTCTGGATGGATAGTGTGTAATTTCTGCATAGGACTGTGTTTAGTAAATTCATCACTCTATACCNCCAGTCAGGAATCTTGCTCCAATAAAGGAACGTAAAGTTTTGTTGTTGTTGTTGTTTGGAAAAGAAAAAGAAAATCTAATGTACTCAGTAAAGTTAATAATCAGGGAATATTATAATATTAATACTTACTATTTCAATGGTTAGTTCCCGTTGGGATCCCCTTTATAAAAAATTCCCCTTGGTTATTTCTCAAACACAACAAGGGTCAGACCATGCAGTTTGGTTTTCTTATTGATGACTATCAGGTACTCGCAAGTGGCGTCTTGCTACTACCCCTGGCATAGTTGCTACTGTCCTCTGAGAAAACTTCTCTCCCACCAGTGCTGCCACCTAGAGTTGTGTGAGTGGGCACTGGACACACCTAGGACAACCTTCACACATTAGACATAATAGCTTGTGTATCTACTTTGGTAGTTTTCTGGCAGATTGTAGTAAATTATCTTATTCTCACAAAAGCAATATAATATTATAGTTTTCTGCCAGAAGAGATGTAAGTGTCTTGGGCAAGTGGGGCTTAATTTAGTTTTGTAAAGGTACCACAGAGATTGAAAGTGGCTCTTCTTTCCTCTCCNCTTTTGTGTTATTGGTGAGACCACCCTGTCCTCCTGAAAAATGGGTGGAAAATGTCACTTTTTTGAAGTTTGCATTACCTACCCTAAATCTGTGTTCTGAATCTTAGCCTTTTTCATATAAACAGTTTCTTTAGCTGTCGTTAACTTCCCACTCCGTGGGAATCAGACCCTGTTGTTGGGGCTCATCTGACAGCAAACTTCAGCAGATCTCCAACTCTCCATCCCTCCCCAAGGAACCCGCACACAAAAGAGTATCTCCTTATGTCTCTTATCTACTACCACTATGTATATCGATGCATTCACTGAACTCCCTGGGAGTGAGAATCCTAATTTAGGCTCAACTGGTAATCAACTCACTAAACTCTTTGTAAAATGCCAGCTTAATTCCTTTGATTTTTTTCCTTCCAAGCCTCGATTACATTTTGTCTTTGCCTGTGGGAAGATCTCAGTTGCACTGGCAGTCACCCCACCTTCACTGGTCTTCAATATATTCTCTCTCCTTGCTCAGGAAATTTTTATTAGCACTAATAGTTTACAAATCCATGTATTAATTTCCAACATAGTAGTCTTTAAAATAAATTATCAAAGATATTTGGAAATGGTAGTTTTCTCTTTTTTGAGGGGAAAAATGAGGGGGATCAATGTGACTAGAAGGTGAAACTGAGCAGAACACACCTGATTGTCTTATGAAATAAATAAATGAATAACAGGTCTAAACTAAACAAAGAAGAAATAAAATATTCACTATTCAGCAGAGTAACAAGGGTCAGGTGAGTTCTGAACACAAAGGCAAAGCAAGACTGATTCTTTCATGTTTTAACTGATGTGGTAAGGAGACGTCTTTCCATACTTAGAATGTGAAGTATCCTAAAAGATTACCAAGGAAGATAATAGCGAATGTTGATAATAAAGCTTTCTTTCTCCAATATAAAGTAAAAGAATGCAATGTATTATACAGTAATGTTTTGTACCATTATACTTATTTATATAAATCCTTCGATTAAAATTATTTCTGTATATGTTATTGAATGTACATAAAATTAAATATTAGTGGCTTGGTTCTGACAGTTATAGAAATGGAAGAATTTTTAATATATTGAAACTATTATGTAGAAGTATTTGGTGCAATAAATTATTATATTGCATTTGTAATGAATCAAAATCCAGTTTTACAACTAGGTAAATTATGTCAATGTACTTTGGGATTAATGTTTTTGCTACATCATTTAAATAAACTTGGTGATTTGTAAAAGTTTCAATAGTTTGTCAAGTCACAAATATAAATAGATATGCTAACTTCCCAATTAGTAACACATACATTTCAGTTTTTCTTAAAATAACTAAGTTAAATTCACAAATATATCTCATGATGGATATATGCAGTAGTTGGATATGTGGATGGCTAAACTAGGAAAAAAAAAAACCTGCCTCCTTAGGAGAATAAGTGATCATAAGGCTTTATATTTTAAAAATGTAATTTTAAGGTGGCTTCAGTATCTCTAAACCTCAGTATAATAGTGGATAGGAAGGTAGTTCATACTACAATAAATCAAAGATCAGAAACTAGTTAGATTGATAAATGTAAATGAAAGAAATCATTCAATAAAAACCACTTTTCTCAATTTAATTCAGAATAGGCAGGCTAGAAAAATTACAGAGATAGTTTACGATAAGAGGCTACAAGATCAGGCTGATAATGAAAACAAAAATCATGAAATCTAGATGAGCTTCTGAAGCAGAGAAAGGGGTATGCTGTGTAAAAGAAACCCTAATTGTGATCCACACAGCATCAAAAACCACACAGCTATAGTTTAGGGCAATGTTACTTTCTGTACCTTCTTATATACTTCTCTTCCAAAATAATCAGATTTGCCCTTTTGTAATAAAAATGGAGATTACAAACTGACCTGGAAATTTATAAAATCTTCTTTGATGTTATTGATGATTATTCATAATCTCATTTTTGAAAAAAGGCAAAAATTTTTAAAAGTCTCCAGTGATAATATTAAGTAGTTGAATTAAGAATCTCTTCTCTACAATAACAGTAACCATTTGTTATATGTGAAAATAATATGCATGTGTGACTTTGGGGAAGTTATTTTATTTCTCTGGATACCAATCCCCCTGGAAAAAAGCAAGATATTACATGTCCTTACCTGAAAGATAGTTGTGGACCATAACATTAAAATTGATAAGATGTTCCAAGAGCTCTGGACAACAGCATGTCTAACTATAAAATATTGAGTATGATGTGGTAGGCACCTGAGTGCTCATTTTTAATAAAGTTGTTGACAAAAAACACCAATCAGGAAGACTATCATTCGACTGCCTGCCTTTTTATTTATTTATTTATTCTTGGCAAGTTGAGAAAATGCCTAAAAATATCAAATGATTTAATTGCTAAATGTCATTTATTTTTGTTATCTGAAGATGAAATTTTCAATAATTTTCTTCTTTCTAATATATGTAATGGGAATCTGGAATTCTCTATTAAATATTAGTAAAAAAAAATGTATGAGTTCTGATGAAATAAAATGCAGACACTTTGAAGTAATCGACAAAATGTGAGCTGAAACATGAACACATCAGAGGTATATGCACAGCCTGGCATAGCCAGTGCCCTGTGAAAGGCGCCTGTCCAGTAGACACATGCTGGTTGACCAAAAGTAGGATTACAATTCTTCCTGCTATTCCTTTAATGTACATGTCAGAAATTACCAGCCCACAAGCTGCATACAGACAACAAAGCAGACTGATTTGGTCCACCGAAATGTCATAACAATTTTTGTATTCCTTGCAAATATTGAATGATTTGAATATTTCAAATACACGTTTTGATTTCTGTTTTTGTTGTTTTTTCATTTTTTCATGATAAGAATGAAAATGGGAAGGAAGAGAGAGACATTGTGGTACATTTGGAAAGCATTCTATCTTTTAATAGGCTAGAATGGTCTAAGACTATTTATAAGTTGTTATTTATCATGATGATTTTTGTTGTTTCTCCCTCACCCAATCAGTATCACTTACATTATCTGCCTGCCCCAGATGGCAGTGGTGTTTATAACTCCCATATTAATATCATGGAAAGATTAATAAAAATATTAATAAATATGAAAGAATAGAGTGATGATTTTGATTAATTTACCTGTATTTTATGAACCTCATTTTCCTTATCTTTATATTAGTGATATCAATTTCAAAGGATATTGTGAGAATTAATTGAAAATACATATCTAGAAATAACCTAATAAAACCTCAAGAAATATTTGCTTCTAATATTTCTTACTATAGTGTAAGGACAGCAAAGAAGTAAATAGTTTCAGTGATACTAGGAGTAAATGTCACTCCATAAGCCATGCAGATAAATCAAGATATCCTTGTACATAGCATAAAATATAAAGATAAACAAGAATCCAAATAAGCTATATGAAATAAACATTCTTAAAATAATATGATTGGGTAATCTCACAAATAAAACAATAATTTCTGGATTTACATATGTATTTCATTTTAGCAAATCAAATCAAGATAATGTTAGGAAAAAACGTCTATGACATTTAATATTTTTAAGAATTAACAACAATACTTTTCCAAATCCCAAATTTACATCTTCTTTTTCTTCTCCCCATACCAACCTTTTTTTATATCAGAAACACATACAACAACATAACAGGCACTGCAAAGTTAATCTCTGGAAAAGGTATTTAGATGGAACAACTTGAAAGGGGACAGTCACTTTGTGATAATGCTGTAATGTTAAATATGAGGAAACTGAGATTTGGAAAGGTAAAGTAATTGATCTGAGGTAGCTTAAATTATTAATAAAAGATCAGAGACTGCCATCTAGAAATGAAGTACTTAAATATAGACAGTTCTCACTCTGCATGATAGCTTGGGACCATAACAGTTACAGGGCCACCTGAAACTGTGCAAAGTGATCTTAATCATTGTTCTGTGACTTTTAGAACTTTTCATTAAAACATTAAAAATGTTCTTACTGTCAGTTAAATATATAAAGAAATTTTAAAAAAACACATGCAAGCAATATTTATTTAAAGCTCTGTATTCTAAATCTTTAGAAACATTGAGAATTAAAATAAAATGTTTTATTTATTTGTTAATAATTTGTCAAAGATAGTTTGGACAGTGCTTACCTTCTTGTCCTATAACCTAGAATACCAAAAGAGAGCACATCTTTCTATGTCTTGGCAAATTGTCATACTGCTTTCTAAATTTGAATCAGCTCCAACATTTTGTCCTGTGCCCTTTCAATAACATGAGATGTCTCAAACTGTTCCTTTAGTGTAAGTGTTTTTTGCCAGTGTCAAATCCCCTGGGACTTCATCCTTTTGTCAAAAGCACTTTTCTCCTTTGTATCCCAAAGTTTGTCTTCACTAAGTTTCTTTGGCAGTACATCTAGAAGCTCTCAACCAGCAGCAGTGGCACATTCCTGTGGTTAGCTATTTCTTCTGAAATGCCCTTTATGTTGATTCAAATTTCACTTCCACTGTTATAACTTTTCATTTCTTTGCTACACTTTTATATTTGTTGGCCAATTCTCTTTTTTGATTATCCTTTTTTATAAAATGTCACATGGGTTTATCACTGAGTACGAGGAGTCAGGATAACTATACACTTTGCATCTGTGCATGAAGTCAACAACATGTGTAGTGATCAATCTCCAACAGACTCAGAAGAAGTTGATGTTATTAGTCATTGACTATGACACAGATCTCTTATTTACACAATGACTTGTGGACTGAGGTGCTAGGAGCAAAGTTTGTACTTTGTGCAATTACTCTCAGTTAATATACCATAGTAACTGAAATTTAAACCATGTTGTTGGGGAACTGGTGTTATTTAACTAATCCATGGTAACTGAAATCTTTGCATATTACAGCTGTGCAAAGCAAGGACTGCCTACTTAAGAATAAGGGGTTATAAGATAAATCTAATTTCAACGAACACTTTTATGTATAAAAATTCTTTATGGTAAAACTGCTTTAGTTTCTCAGGAAGTGGCCATGTATTAGACTATTCATATGTATTTTCAACCTTTAAAGAATATTTATTAAATGATTGCAATATACTTTCTAGGAAGAGAATAGAAAGAAAACTGATACCTGCCCTCATAGTACTTACACTTCAGTAAAGGAAACACAATAAATAAGATACAAAGTTATAAAACTGTAGATGATGGTAATGGCAAAAGAGAAAATAAAGCAAAAGAGAAAATAAGATAAGTGTCAAGGAGGTGGTTAAAATTCTAAGCAGGGTGACCAGGGTGCTTTTCACTGAGAATCTAATTTTTTGGTAAAGACCTAAAGGAAATGAGGGAGTGAGTCTTATATATAGTTTAGGTAGGAGCATTCCTTACAATAGTAAAGGTAATGGCTCTGAGTTGAGTGTAGGACCAGTATATTTCAGGAAAGAGAGGAAACCAATGAAGCTGGAGCAGAGTCAGTGAGAGGAAAAGTGCTAAGAGATGAGGGAAGAGGGGTCAGGAAGAGCCAGTTTATGCAGAACCTCAGAAATCATATTTACAGCTTTGATTTTAGTCTGACTGAGATTACAAATTATGGCAAGGCTGGAGCAGAAGAGTGACATTTTCTAACTTATAATTTAATAGTATTGCTCTGCTTCTTTCTTAAAAAGAGACTGATAGGGTTCAAGGCAGAAACAGAGAAGTATTTAAGATTCAATTTAAATAATTCAAGAAAAAATTATGACCTGCAGTAGTCTTGAAATGACAGTAAATAGCTGAAAATTCAGTATATATTTCAAAATTAGAGATATATTATAGAAAATTTTCTCAGTATCTCAAAGGTGTTTGAATGACCCTCTAGAGTTGGTTGAAAGGACATTTGAGATATTAATTGCCTGGAAGAAGGAGGTAGAGCCCAAACACTAACCTTCTCTAAAATACATCAACCACTATAACTCTTTTGCGGCATAGGGCACCAACGTTTTCCATGGCCAACAAGAGTTTTAGGATAAAGTTGGAACAAGAAGAAAGAACGTATTTGTTCCAGGATTTTTCAAGGTTAGTTTTAGGGTCCCCTTCATCTTTTATGGGTTGTCGGTTTTAAAACATCACGCTGTAGCTTTCAAGAAGGGCTACCCTTCCCTTACAGAATCAATGGCAAAGTCATGAAGCTCAGTGGTTTTCTTTGAGTACAATTTTCTACTCAACAATTTGAAGACATAAAGGCCTAATAAAAAAAGCAGAAATTCATGCTTTCAAAAGAGACCCTTCCTAAGGACATACTCATATATGACTATATAAATTTGTATCTCCTTATCTCATCTAATTCTAGTGTCCAGAGGAAAACCTTTTCAATATTTAAATACTTGCATTTTCAACATGGAGAATGTAACTACATTCCAATTGCCTGTATATGAGATGCTTTACACATAGATTTGCATACAGGTCTTTGAGCCAGTCATTTAACAAATAGCAAATATTCTAAATTACATGTGATATCTTTGTTTAGTCAAATCCTTTCACCAGCTATTGTACTGTTAGTACCCTTTATTTTTCCTTCCTGATGCTCCCTCCCTTAATATAATGAACAGCTAATGCTTCATGTTGTTCACTTTAAGAACTTCTCTCTTTTAAAGTAAACAAATGAATAGCCCTAGGTGACTCATCTGTTGTAATTTGTCATCCAGATTTCATCCGCCACTTTATACTGGCTTGATGGAAAAGCACAACAAAATTCAATTGATTCAACACCAACGATTTATCACAACATGACATATTTTAAGTGATGAAGTTCCAAGATAGACTGAGTAAAAGGCATTGTGCTAGTCAAGAAACTCATGAGAGAAAAGAAAATGAAAACATTATCTTGGCTATTCAATGTCCACAAGCATATTACTAGACATTCTATTCATTTTGATTAGAAACTAAATATTATTTAAGAGTAACCTCCTTGATTATATACATTGTATATAAAATATGCACATGTACATAATACACACATATGTGTGTATAATGTATATACACATCAAATTTATGTATATATACACATTCATTTCTTGCATGTTTGAAAGTTGGCTAGCTTAGTTTGAGACTAATGCATCAAGTATAGCACATGCTAATGTTTACCCAAGTTTACCTTGATTTTGCAAAGATTCAATTCAGCCGTTTAGCACCTGCTAATTATAAGAGATACAATTTCTAAGTTCTTCTGCATAAAATTTCAGAGTGCTTCCAAGACCAGCACATCATCAAGAAAGGTAGCTAGACTCATTATCCAAGAATCTGTGATTGCAGTGTCAAATGAGGCATTATTTTTGCTGGTTTTCAATGAATCATACTTTTTACTTGGCAGTCTGCCGGCAGGCTTTTATTTTTATTTTTTTCTTAAATAACCCAATGGATTTCCTTAAAGTCCACACCATTTACCCAACATATTATGTGTAGAAATACAGTGCAAAATCCTGATCACCTTTAAAAAGACACCATTTACTGCTTATGCAACTTTTTCAGATAGCTGTCTTCACGATTTACAAATATTTAACCATAACCAAAATGGTTAAGCATTTATGACTAACTGGCATTATGACTAAAATGGTATTAAGTACAAAATTTACAACTCACAGTAACTGGATTAGAGTTAAATTTTATTTATTCAACACATCATAGGCATCAATATCAGCAAGTTTGTAATTTCACTTAATTTTCACAGCAATCCCTAGGAATAGAATTAAACCTTCATTTTGTGTGTTTGCGTTTATATATATGTATATGCACACACATATATATATACACACACATATATATACACACACACACATATATCTTTTTTTAGTTGGTTATGAATATTCATGAGACACAAAGCTGATTGTCACCCCTCGTGCCCAAGATCTGAAGTCCAGATCCATACTGGCAGCATGACCATTACCACCAATTACATTTGTACCCCATGTCCCCCACCCAATTATCCCCCACCTCCCTCCTCCTCCTTCCCCCCCAACTCCACTTTGTATCCTAAGATATGCTCTCTCCTCTGCAAGTCCAATGCACCACTGTCGTCTTTCTTTCCTCCTTAGCTCCTACTTATGAGTATGATGAGAAAACTAAAGCACTGATGCTGAGGCAAACAAAACCTAACCTCAGATGAGGACAAACAGTTAAAATATTAAGTATAATTAAATATAATGAATGCTAATTATAGGGGAAATTGGTGGGAATGGAAAGCTAGGGGAATTGGCCAACATTAAAGTATCAAGAAGAATTTCAGAAATATCAAGAAGGAATTTTATAGTAAGAATTAAATTGAGGCTAGAGGTTAATAGTTTAAAAGTAGGTAATGGGGACAAGAGGGAGGCCATGGAAAAGGTTTCAACATTTGCCAAGCACTGAATACAGAAGAGCATATGTAGCTAAAAAAGAGTTTAGCATGTTTGAAAATGAACCTCAGGGCATGAAGAAAAGATGAATCTAAAGAAATGGACATTGTCAAATTGAGGAGGAAGTTGTATGTTGTGATAAGAAGTTCAGATGTTATGCTAAGGGCAATTGTGAGGCATTGAAGCATATAATAGTTTTGCATTTTAGGTCACTCCAGCTTCAAAATGGAAAAGGATTAGAAAGTAAACAGCTTTGAATTCTGGGAGACCTAATAGAAGATCATCACCAGATTATTTAATTTAACTTAATTTAAATATGTTTTACCTGAACTAGGATTAGTAAGATTAAGCATAAAACAGAGAAAACAGATATAGAAATCAGAGTCAAAGGCTGTGGTTATCAAATTTTTGCATGTGTCAGAATCACCTGAAAGGCTTGGCATAACACATTGCTGGGTCCACCTCAGGGTTTCTAATTCAGAAGGTCTCAGATGGAGCCAAAGAATTTGCATTTCTAACAAGTTTGCAAGTGATGCTGATGCTTCTGTGCCTTTGAGAACCACGGGTCAAAAGAAGGAAACTGGGAAGGCCAAGAAAGCCAGTGTCATGCTGTCACACCCTCCTTCCTCATACTATCATTGGATGCAGACAGAGGAATTCTCTGCAGAATAAATCTGGAATGAATCCAAATTATTCTACTCCCATTAGGACTCAGGATTCTGCCATCACAGAGACCACATTCCCCTACAAGATCCATGTAAGCAGTACCTAATCATGCTTAAAATTAAGCCAAGTGCTAGGTTTGGGAAGAAATTGGATTGGGCCTTGAAGTCACTTTTGGTTTTTCTATAGATAACGCATGATAGACTGAATTAATCACCATTTTTGTTTCATGGCACAAGCATTGTTCAATACATGGCCCACTTTTATTTATTTTTATTTATTTTAAATAATAAAAGTAGCACCACAATCACTCACTGAAGATATTTAGATTGGTTATAAAAAATCTTAAAGATAATTCACCAATGATGAATTACATTATTTGATGAAGTTCATTACCAAGACATTATTTGGGAAAAAAAAAAAGCCTTGCAAACAAGTACCTATAAAACCAATCAGATAAACAAGAAAAACCTGAGTTAATAGTATATTAAATGCAGAAACTTTGTAAACATTCCTCTTTAAATCAGAGATAAGAAGAAAATGCCAACTACACCAATTTAATATAATACCATCTAGTCAATAGTGTATGACCAGATAAAATTTTAGAAGCACAAGCATTGGAAAGGAGAAAATACATCTGCAAACAAAATTTTAAAGTAATAGTTAAGCTTGATAAGTTGGCTGAATATAAAACCAATATACAGTAGTTGGTTGTAATTTTGTATACCAGCAGCAAACAGAGGAAATTTAAATGAAAAACATTATACTCAGTCTTATATATAAAGTACCTAGGCATAAATCAAAGTAAAAAATGTAGGATTTCTACATGGATATTATATTATTTTATTAAGAAAAAATAGTACCCATATAATTCAAAAGATGATCCATGATTTTTTTGTGGTAGTTGTTATAATTGTAAATGTGCTTCAAATTATTCAGAAATTCAATGGAATTCCAAATCATGGAACTTGATAGGATGATTCCAATAAGTATAATAAAGACAAATAATAGGGATGGGAGACATTCTACCATGTATAGGGCTCAATATAAAACTATAATAATTAAGAGGGGTGATGTATTTCAATTATACTTTCAAATATGTCTGTACCCAGAACTGTGCTGCCCCAAATTAGCACTCATAAAATATTCCAAAAACTCATCACTTTTTACTTTTGGATAACCATTGTAAAGTGAGAATGCTGAGTAAGTGCAAAGATATAATGATTATTATCATAAGATGTACTTTGAAAATAAAAGCCCCTTTAACATGGGGACTTTTGAAAAAAATAACTATTATGTCACTGAAAAATAATTGTTTCACGGTGATTTGCTGTTTCTTTTTTTTTCAAGTAATTTATAAATGTCAGCAAAACAACAATTACTGTAAACACTATTTATATCAAGTTTCCAGAAAACTAAAGAAGATTGAAAATTTTAAATGATGCTTACTAAACTGGGAATTTACATTGTTTGCTTACATTTTTTCTTCAGTGTGATTTATTTTTCTTTTTTGCATATGTTAATTTTTAAAAGGTATTTTTTATAATCTACAAACTAAGATAATACATTTCTTTTTTAAAATTAATTTATCCATTTATGCCATAGGGTATTGAAAGTAACAGATGCAGAATGATGTTCTTAGCAGGGAAAAATTAGCAAATTTATGAACGATGTTTATATATACACATCTTTTGCAGTGAGATTTTAGTTAAAAGTATCTAATTTCTTGCTTTTTGATAAAAGTAACCTTCCAAATTTCACAATCTTATTTGAACTTCTTAAATATGATATTTTACTCTAGGGATTCACTTTATTTTAACTTTTCATACATGTTACAAATTCCTCTGAAGTATTTATCTTTCTGTCTGTTTTCCATTTGAACAAACAATTTAAGAGAGAGACAAAGTCAAAGACAGAGAGAGACAGACTGAGATCAAGAGACAGAAAATAAGACAGGGAGTCACGGAGACAGAGAAAGAAAGAGAAAGGAGGGAGAGAGAGATAAAGATACAGATAAAGAGAGGGAGAGAGAGAGAGCAGAGGCAGAAAGTAGATGGGGAGGGACAGGGACAAAGAGAGAGGAGGAAAGAGTAAGAGAGAAAAGAGAAGAGAGACAAATAGAGAAAGAGTGAGGGACAGAGAGAGACAGGGAGTGAAGGAGAGAGGGAGAGAGACACATTCACATATGTTGAAAAAATGTCATCTTTCTAAGTCAATAGTGCATATATCCCATATGAGGCAGATGTGTTTTTAAATGAGCTTACACTGATGCTGAGAATTACACTTATACCTAATCATTTTCCTGATCAATTTTTCCCTGTGACCAGTGCCTTTTATTTGATATCTAGGGAATGGGTATAGTTGATTATATTGAAAAAAAAAAAAAAAACACAACAAAATACACTGAATAAAGCCCATTGCCAGGTTCACTGGGCATACATTAAATAAGATATATTTATCATAAAGAAAACGTGATAAGATAATAAAAATGCATCTGAATGTTGGAAATCTATCTTCAACTTAATGCCATTTCTTAAATAGGTAAAAATACATTTGTAAGAAAAGATAAACCCCAAATTTGGTGTATCATCCTTTGAATTAGAGGATAATTTTAGAAACTTTCAAAGGAAAATGTTGGTTAGCTTAGTAGTGCCATCAAAATTTTCATAGAATCACCCAAAGAGAAGCAAAGATGGGGTTTCCCAGGAGTCAATGCATATTAATTAATAATGTGTTACTGTAATTTCTATTCATTAAAATATAGATAAGATTATGAAATTAAATATCAAGGATCATCACTGTTAGGTCGGCAAGACAAAGGAATTGAAGGACTCTGAGCCAAATGTTGAGCACACCAGAGAGCTTATTTCCAGTGAGTCTCGAGGGGAGACTGAAAGATCAGTTCCCACTCCTATACAGGCTAATAGAGGTTTTATAGGGTTTGAATTAGGGGACAGGGTTTGGTAACTATTTTGAGCATTCAGCACTGTGCAACACCTCTGGGCTTTTCCTGTTTTGCACAAAATCTTCTTTTTTTTTTTTTCAGAAAGCACTTTGCTTAAGAGAAAGGGGAGGGGGAGGGGACAGGGTAAGGAAGCAGTTAGCATGGCTGTGCTTATGCTGATTGTGAGGCCTAATAATCACAATGGAACTGAAGATTTTCATACACCTCCACTGTATGAGAGGCACGAACTTCTGCAACTACTTTCCCTGTTACTTAGAAATTTTTAGCTGAGACAAGGTAAGCCATTTTGTCTCCTGCTTCCTTCATCAGCATCTTTCTATTTCATCACTTTAGTGTGGTATTGAGGAAATGGACAGTAGTTGGTATTTCACAACCTGAATAGTGAGCCTAATTTGGAGAGATGCATTTGTGAGGATCATGAACTCCTGCTTATAGACATGAGTTCCAAGTTCATTTCACTACCTACTAGATGTGTCACCTTGGAAAAGTCATTGAACATCAAGTTACTGCACCTACTGCTTAGTGAAATAGGAATAATTTTATTAGTTTCAAATGTTGCTATAAGAGGTAAATAACTTATTTTAAATGTATGCAGCATATTAATGACATCATTAAAAGTTTAATAAAGGGCAGGAAAAAGATGGAAGGGTATGTAGAAAGATAAATGGAAGGAAGATGCTTAAGTCTTAGGACATATGAATACAATATGCAATGCCATTTTCCATTAATTCATTTTGAAGAACTACTTCAAAATATGCAAGAACAATTTTCTCTGAATAATTTGAGCAAAGCTAAACAGAAGATCCATCTCCAGGTTAATAGAATCACACCAAACACATGTCTATGAAGCATGGGAAATTTTGTTCAGTAGTGTGTAAATCCATCAGCCATAGATTGCCTTTTAAGCTGCATTCAAAACAGGGAGGAGATCCTGTGATTGTCTCTGGGGTATCAAGATACAAGCCCCAATAACAACAATGTTTTCAAAAATGTTTTTCTTCAAAAGTTTACTTTCCCCTCTGTATATTGATAACAGTATTTCTCAAATATTCATGGCACAATATGTAGTAGGTCCCATGTAGAAGGTATTTTTTCTCTAATATTTGTTCTTAAATGAGGAAAGTTCTATTGTTGTCTGGTGTCTGTACGTAGACAAGGTCAATCATTTTTAGTGTTTGATAACATTTGAGTTGTAATAAAATTCAAATGAGTTAAATAAAACTTGAGTTTCGTTAAATTCTCTTAAATTTGAAGATAAAGGAGAAGCTTTGAGAGCAGGCATCATCTAAGGGGTGAGAAAAGATGAGGAGAAACATGCTTCTGGCCTACAATCAAGCAATAACAGCACTTGCTACTGATGCTGGTATCCTATTTTTAAGAAGGCTGATATTTCTGCCCAAAGTGCTAATCGCTATTGCTTTAAAAAGTGTTGCTTTGCCTCACACGGATTTATCACCTCTCTTTCCTGGGTGACAGAGCCCCAAAAAGGATTACTCAAAGCCCATTTCTTCTGAGCAGTGAGAGACCCTGAAGGGGTTAATTTCCCGGAACCCTCAAGAGAGAAGATTTCCTTCCTTTGGAAATTAACTACGAACTGGGGTTCTCTCCTGCATTTATTCTCCAGACCAGGAAGTTACAGGAAAGAACATAAGTGGGGTTATGGCTAAGTATAGTTTAACCATAGAAGCTGGTAACTTAAGTGAAACAAGCTAAGTGACATTCCATAATGCAATTTGCAAAAGGTTGATCCACCAACAAAAGCTTGATTTTAGCAAACACTGTTTTTCCTTTCAGCAATTTCCCCAGTATTTTACATACCAATCAAGTAACTTGTCTGTCCTTGAGCCACAACTGTGCTGTCTTTTGCAATGTTAACATTTCTACATGTAATTCCAAAAGTTTAGGCTAAACCTGAGACTACAGGGCTTTGGAAGATAGGCCCTGTGAAATACATTTGCTTTATAAATGTTAGTGCTCTCTACAAAAGGTGCCAAGACAATATTTCCCATTGTATGTTCTTCTTTAAATTATGGCTCCTGCAGCCAAAAATGTGCAATTTAATGCCAGGTGAGCTGCTGGAATATGGCCTCTGAAGGCCAATCTTCAATCATTAAGTCACTCAACGAATTCACAGCAAATCTTCACTATGTGTTATATGCTGGGTTAATAATGTTGAATAAAACAGCCAAGTCCTCTAGCCTAATGTGTTTCCTACTCTATTGGGTGAGCCAGACAATAAACAATTAATATGTAATTATAAACCATATTGCTGTAAAACAAAATGCAGGGCAGTTTGAGAGAAAATAACAACTGAAGCCTAATTTTACTCCTGGTTCTAGAGAAGGTGTTTCAGAGGAATTAATCTTAGGCCTAAAGTAATTGACTAGGAGCCAGCCAGATGAGGGGTGTGTGTGTGTGTGTGTGTGTGCACATGTGTGCATGCATGTGTGTGTGTGTGTGTGTGTGTGTGTGTCTGAGAGAGAGAGAGAGTGTGAGAGAGAGAGAGCGAGGCAGAGAGATCAGGAGAGGTTGTGAAGAAAGGAAATCATGAAGAAGTTACTGTTTCCAGGCTGATGAAATAAGCACATGCAGTGAGGAGAGAGGAATAAAAGGTGGTCATGATTTTAAGACTTAGAATAAAGTGTCCTTCTGAGCCAAATCTGGCCTATATCTTTGCAAAAAACCTAGATAGCTGTGTTCTATTGTTACACACACACACACACACACACACACACACACATCCACATGCCTATATTTTTCTCAGCAAGGCGGCTTTCTTTTTTCCAGTATATCGTAGAGATTGTGTATGTACAGGCATGTGTGTGTGTCTATGTGAGTAAAAATAGCATCTTCAGTTTTCTTTTGTATCCCTCTCCTTTGAATTCACAAATGATTTTATGAGATCTAGGCAGAATAAAAAATTGTGAATGGAAGAGACATGCTTCACTCTCAGCTATTCTTTCAGACACCTAAAATATTGTGTTCCAGTGATGTACCCTGTTTGTTGGGATAACAAAAGCATTGTTATTGTGCCAGCCTTGGATCTGACACTCTTTTCCCCTTAGAATTAGTGCTTCCTCAAAATTTATTTGGTTTCTCAATGAAATAGACTCTCACTTAATCAAGACACCACTCCTTCAGTCTAGACATATCCAGACATTTTTTAATTACAAGGTATAAAATAGCTGACTCTCAATCTAGAATCTCTCTTTCTCTCTCTGTCACACACACACAATTAAAATTTAGTATACTCCAGAAAAGGGAAAAAGCACAATTATTGAGAAATGCATGTAAAAAAAATACAAATAATCTAGACAATGAGGACTCACACAGGTGATTAACATGATTTAATGAGTGATAATTTATATGCATTTTGATAGACTGTAATTTCTCTCGACTATATAAAATCATCATATAATTAGAAATAGAAATTGAGGGAACAAGGCACAATTAAGATAACTAGTTATTCCATGGAGAAAATAAACTTTTTCTTGTTATTAGTGCCAAAAGGACATGAAAGGAAGATTAATAATACTTCCAAAAATGGAAATGAGCATAATATAGAGAGCACAAATAATGCATCTTATTGGGCATCTGTAATGCTTGAATAAAGACAATTACGTAACATGGGTTAAAATTTTAAGTAAGAAGGATAAGTAGAAAATCTATTTTAAAAAGCCACATGCTGCTACTTTTTCAACATATGCTATAAATTTCTAGGGCACAGAAGTGATTAGGCAATTCAGTGTTTCAATCAAGAAAGTCCTCTGGATGTGTATGGTAGAGTTGGTGTCTGGTTCAGGGCATGAAG
>NW_007727648.1:50877-72256 GCF_000696425.1 Galeopterus variegatus
ACACACACACACACACACACACATCCACATGCCTATATTTTTCTCAGCAAGGCGGCTTTCTTTTTTCCAGTATATCACAGAGATTGTGTATGTACAGGCATGTGTGTGTGTCTATGTGAGTAAAAATAGCATCTTCAGTNTTATATCCATATATATTAATAAAAAGGAGACAGATTTTTTTTCTTTAGAACTAATTTTTATTGATAGAATTTAGTAATGCAAATGTGGCTGTTGTTAAATAATTGACCTGAAAAAAATTCAATATTTAAATTTTTTAAAAATAAATAGGTAATATAAATAGTTTAACATTTCTTGAACACTTAGCTAGTCACATGTTGGTTTATAATTGATTCTTTCCTTCCAATTCTCAAATATTGAGAATCAACTATGTGCCTAGCACTGTTCTGGGTTCTGAAGAAAACTTAAATGAGCAAATCACACAAGATTTCCTTTCCTTGTGGAGTTTAAATTCTAGTGGAGGAAAACAAATAATGGCCATCTAAAATAAAAATATATAGTATGTTAAATATGAAAGGACTGAGGAGAAATACACAGTAGGAAAGGGATATGCTAAGTCAGTATGGGAACACTGTGGAATTTAGCCAGGGGTTCAGAGATGTACACTCATGTAAAAGTAGAAAACCCACTACACCCATATATACACTATGGAACTCACTTTATTTTCTGTTTGTAGCTAGCCCTTAATTATTAACTAAGATTGTATATCAAGCAGCTGACCATCACATCCTTTCTCCTCCAACACTTCTCTCAAAGATAGCATTATGGGATGGAAAACAGATGAAACCTTGCACCATAGTTAATATCAGAAAGCAGCTGTCCTTAGGTTTGAAGACTATATCCTGTCCTTCCGACACATGTACCTGTATAAGCTTCAGCCCTCAGTTGATAGAGGAAGCAGTTGGGACTTCACCCTCTGTCTCCTGTCAACATCTTCCAAAATAAAAAGGCTTTCCTTTAAGTTCTATCTGACGGATGTGACTGGTGACTTTCTAGCAGCTAGCACTCAGACAGACATGGGTCAGGGATTCCCCCAACTAAGTTGGCCTCTCACTTGTTAGAGTGAAGGGGAATCCTATGGAACACAATATTTACCAAATTTTTGGCACTCAGTGTGGGGCCAAAAGCTGCTTGCAGTAACTTTCAAGGAAAGACAATTTCTGCCTTGTTTTCCAGGCAGCAGCTTGGCCATTTTTAGGTGGAGGACGTGAATGTGAATCACCAGTTTCCTCAGATGTCCCTGGCTACTTGTGCTCAGAAAACTGAAACTCACTCCTAAAGGAAAGCAGTGGACATTGGATTTTCTTGTCTGGACAGGTGAGTCCTTGTGGTACCCACACGTGGGCAGTTGAACGGTATTTGAAGAACGCCGTTTGCAGTATTCTACCCATAGTGTTATAAGGACTCATCAGGGCTTCATTTGGCAGGCCTATTTGTTGTGAATAGTGCTTTGGTAAGTGTGTTATTTGTGCAAGTTGAGTAGTATGTTAGTAAGTGTGTTGTTTGTGCAAGTTGATATGGGAAATCAGCTATCTATTCTAGTAACTACTTCACTAGGATGTATATTACACAATTGGGCTAAATACAGCTGTGAGCCCATGAAAAAGAAGAACACGGTTTTCTGTTGTAATAATGCATGGCTGCAATATACTTTGGGAGATCAGGAGAAGTGTCTTGTAAATGGAAGTTTAAATTATGATACAATTCTACTCTTGGATCTATTTTGTCATAATCAGGGTAAATAAGATGGATTCTGATTGTCCAATCTTTCATGTTGTTGTGTCAAAGTGAAACAGATGGGGAAATTTGTAAATTGTTGATGCAAAGGTCAGAGGAAATTCCACAGAAAAACAAACTGATTTTGTTTCCACAGCCAGATCCTTTAGATGAATGGCCCTTGCCTCCACGTACAGTGGAACGAGTGACTGAGATAGGGACTTCCTCGCCAGCCATCTCTACTTTCCCCTCAGTTCCTCATCATTTTCCTGTACATGCTTATTTGCCTGATCTTGTTCTCGGGCCTGTTCTTAGTCTGTCCCCCATCTTGATTCCAGTGCTGGCCAGGGACCCACAAAAAGAACCAACTAATAAGGCCTGGACTGCTATCCCTACTCAACCCCCACCATAAAATATTAAGGGACCCCGAGTTTCAACTCTAACTTTATACCCCTTCCAGATCTACTCAAAGGAAAGGAACCTAGCCTGGTTGAGAACATGACCTCTCCTCCTTGTAACTGAGAGGTACAATTTGGCCAGAGGCACTCTTCTGCAATGGGGCTATACCCCTTAAGCCAAATGCTCATAGGTGGATTAAATGGTGGTGGACAACCAGCCAGTATACAGTCCTTTTACTACCTTTGACCTTTATAATTGAAAACAAAATAACCCACTTATCAGGAGGACCCTACTAAAATAACTGAACTCTTTGAGTCTGTTTTTACCACCCACCAGCCTACTTGGGCAGACATACAGAATCTTCTCACTGTTTTAGTGACCTCAGAGGAACACCAGTTAGTACTGGAGAAAGCCAGGGAAGAAGGCTACTGATTACACACTGAAGATCCCAACAACCTGGTAACAGCCAGCGCTGAGGAAGCTGTCCCCTATCACAATCTTGAATGGGACCTTGCAGCAGTGGTGAAGGTAGGGTCCAATATTTTCAGGCATGCATACTGGCAGGATTGTGGAAAGGGGTACCCACAATCAAAAATCTGAACAAAGTACATGAATTAAGGTGAGAACCTAATGAAAATATGTCCACCTTTTCGGAATGGATTCTGAAGGCTTACCATAAATACACAGATGTGGACCCACATAGTTCAGAAAATACCCTATTGGTTACTATGACCTTTATCAGACAAAGTTTACCTGATAGCCAACAAAAATGGCAAAAATAAGAAGGGGACTTAACTCTGCCAGTGTTCTACCTATTAGAAGTAGCCTATATAAGGATTTTCTGAATCAGGATCAGTTAAAGGAACAACAGAAGGATAAGAGATAGGCCCAACTCATAGTGGTAGTCTTGGCTCAAAATAAGAATGTGGGAAGAGGCCCAAAAAATAGAAAGCCCCCTCAGAAGAAGCCCTTGTCTAAGCCTCCTTTAACTAAGACTCAATGTGCCTATTGTCAGGTAGAAGGTCATTGATGTAAAGATTGACCAAATTAAAAAAGGTAAACAATAACTAAAACATACTCTAGATGGACAGCTTAGATGGAAGAGAAAATAAATGACATCATCCAGAGGTTCTTTGATAGTCAGGAGAAAAACTACCTGCAATATCCCTCTCCCACCAAGAATCTGACAATTTGGAGGTGGGGGGAAAAGTCATCTACTCTGTTCTTGATTTAAAGTTAGCTAAATTAACCCTGAAAGCTATGTCAGTAGCAGGGGTATGCAGAAAGCCAGTTCAGTGCCATTTTTTACAGCCCCTAGAATGTAAGATTGGCTCAAATATATTAACCCATAGCTTTTTGTATATGGCTGGATGCCCAATTCCTTTATTGGGACAAGACTTATTAACCAAACTTCAAGCACAAATTACCTTTGGGGAAAATCCGCTGTATATCCATGTTCCAGAGGAGCAAGCATGGGCTTTGCAGGCTGCCTTGGTTTCTGAAACTAGGCTGGACCTAGTAAAGGAGGCTTTAAAGGGTCAAGTAGACCCTTTAGCAAAGACTGACGTGGCCCTTGGGAAAATAGATACCACTCCAGTGGCCATAAAACTAAGTCTGGGCATGAGAAATCAGGGATTAGACTGTATCCCCTGAAAATACAAGCCCAACCAGGCATGCAGCCATTGGTTACTAAATTTTTGCAAGTTGGTCAACTGAGACCTTGTTGGCCCCTTATAACACCCCTATATTCCCAGTATTAAAACCAGAAACCCAAGAATACTACTTTGTTCAGGACTTGAGGGCTANGCAATATACTTTGGGAGATCAGGAGAAGTGTCTTGTAAATGGAAGTTTAAATTATGATACAATTCTACTCTTGGATCTATTTTGTCATAATCAGGGTAAATAAGATGGATTCTGATTGTCCAATCTTTCATGTTGTTGTGTCAAAGTGAAACAGATGGGGAAATTTGTAAATTGTTGATGCAAAGGTCAGAGGAAATTCCACAGAAAAACAAACTGATTTTGTTTCCACAGCCAGATCCTTTAGATGAATGGCCCTTGCCTCCACGTACAGTGGAACGAGTGACTGAGATAGGGACTTCCTCGCCAGCCATCTCTACTTTCCCCTCAGTTCCTCATCATTTTCCTGTACATGCTTATTTGCCTGATCTTGTTCTCGGGCCTGTTCTTAGTCTGTCCCCCATCTTGATTCCAGTGCTGGCCAGGGACCCACAAAAAGAACCAACTAATAAGGCCTGGACTGCTATCCCTACTCAACCCCCACCATAAAATATTAAGGGACCCCGAGTTTCAACTCTAACTTTATACCCCTTCCAGATCTACTCAAAGGAAAGGAACCTAGCCTGGTTGAGAACATGACCTCTCCTCCTTGTAACTGAGAGGTACAATTTGGCCAGAGGCACTCTTCTGCAATGGGGCTATACCCCTTAAGCCAAATGCTCATAGGTGGATTAAATGGTGGTGGACAACCAGCCAGTATACAGTCCTTTTACTACCTTTGACCTTTATAATTGAAAACAAAATAACCCACTTATCAGGAGGACCCTACTAAAATAACTGAACTCTTTGAGTCTGTTTTTACCACCCACCAGCCTACTTGGGCAGACATACAGAATCTTCTCACTGTTTTAGTGACCTCAGAGGAACACCAGTTAGTACTGGAGAAAGCCAGGGAAGAAGGCTACTGATTACACACTGAAGATCCCAACAACCTGGTAACAGCCAGCGCTGAGGAAGCTGTCCCCTATCACAATCTTGAATGGGACCTTGCAGCAGTGGTGAAGGTAGGGTCCAATATTTTCAGGCATGCATACTGGCAGGATTGTGGAAAGGGGTACCCACAATCAAAAATCTGAACAAAGTACATGAATTAAGGTGAGAACCTAATGAAAATATGTCCACCTTTTCGGAATGGATTCTGAAGGCTTACCATAAATACACAGATGTGGACCCACATAGTTCAGAAAATACCCTATTGGTTACTATGACCTTTATCAGACAAAGTTTACCTGATAGCCAACAAAAATGGCAAAAATAAGAAGGGGACTTAACTCTGCCAGTGTTCTACCTATTAGAAGTAGCCTATATAAGGATTTTCTGAATCAGGATCAGTTAAAGGAACAACAGAAGGATAAGAGATAGGCCCAACTCATAGTGGTAGTCTTGGCTCAAAATAAGAATGTGGGAAGAGGCCCAAAAAATAGAAAGCCCCCTCAGAAGAAGCCCTTGTCTAAGCCTCCTTTAACTAAGACTCAATGTGCCTATTGTCAGGTAGAAGGTCATTGATGTAAAGATTGACCAAATTAAAAAAGGTAAACAATAACTAAAACATACTCTAGATGGACAGCTTAGATGGAAGAGAAAATAAATGACATCATCCAGAGGTTCTTTGATAGTCAGGAGAAAAACTACCTGCAATATCCCTCTCCCACCAAGAATCTGACAATTTGGAGGTGGGGGGAAAAGTCATCTACTCTGTTCTTGATTTAAAGTTAGCTAAATTAACCCTGAAAGCTATGTCAGTAACAGGGGTATGCAGAAAGCCAGTTCAGTGCCATTTTTTACAGCCCCTAGAATGTAAGATTGGCTCAAATATATTAACCCATAGCTTTTTGTATATGGCTGGATGCCCAATTCCTTTATTGGGACAAGACTTATTAACCAAACTTCAAGCACAAATTACCTTTGGGGAAAATCCGCTGTATATCCATGTTCCAGAGGAGCAAGCATGGGCTTTGCAGGCTGCCTTGGTTTCTGAAACTAGGCTGGACCTAGTAAAGGAGGCTTTAAAGGGTCAAGTAGACCCTTTAGCAAAGACTGACGTGGCCCTTGGGAAAATAGATACCACTCCAGTGGCCATAAAACTAAGTCTGGGCATGAGAAATCAGGGATTAGACTGTATCCCCTGAAAATACAAGCCCAACCAGGCATGCAGCCATTGGTTACTAAATTTTTGCAAGTTGGTCAGAAGGATGTATGGGACAATGGTGTTATTAAACAGAAACACAGGGCAATTTGCATATGTTTATGTGTTTGTCTGTGTATATAAGCAAGCTGCTAGGATAATCTAGCTCTTAGTAGTGGCTGTAAAATTCTACTTGACATCATTACTCGGATTAGAAATCGGTCAGTTATTCTTAACTCTCATCTGCCACACCCTCATGGCCAGGTGATTCTTGGTAGTGTTCCTTTTCCTTTCTAAGTACATCTTTCTTTCTCTGTATCCCCCTTTTTGCCATTCTTCAAGCACTTACCATTTCTCACCTGGGCTATTGCACTATCCTCTTATCTGCCCATCTTACTCCCAGTCTCTCTCTCGTTTCAAATCCTTTTTTTCCGTCAAACAACCACTGTCATTTATAATAGCATTTCTTAACTAAAATTCATAATATTCCAGAGAACACATCATATGTAGTAAGTTATGAATAAAAAGCTGCTATCAGTTGTATGTTTGGTGATAATTAAATGAAATCGGATGTGTTACTTATTTTCTAGTTATGTGGTATCTGGATAAATCCATAATATTCTGATAATATAGGACTTACGATATGAATGATGAAAGCATACATTATACTAGACATTTAGATGAAAATATGAATTTATAATCTGGTCATTTTTATATGTGTTTGGTTTCTCCCAAAATATGTCACTTATAATGTTTGTTGGCATTGTATGTTTTCTGTACATAATTAATTAGTTTTAAACTAAATGGTCTAACATTGATTAAGAAGTCTTAGTTTGTACACAAATATTAGTAATATTTTAAAAATAACCTTGTAACCTGTCAGAAGTTGAGCTTTTTTTTAAACTTAAAATTACTTTTTTATGTAGTGACAAAATAATTGAAATAATTCTTGAGGGGCATGATAAGATTATAAGTTACTGTGGAAGCATTTTCTGAGTTAAAAAAGTAATTATGTGAAATTTTACCCTGCAAGATCAGGTTCCAGCTCCTCAGAACAGCCCTAATCAACCCAGACTCGGGCAGCTTTAAAGCCTTTATAGAGTCAAGCATCTGATAGTGCAGCCATAGTTGACTATTTGCTTTTCATTGTGAAATTTCTCCCTTTATGTTTTTCATGATTTGAAAAGTAGAATAGAGCCCTACAAGTAAGCTTTTATGAACTGTGGTGTGTGTGTGTGTGTGTGCACACACGCACATGCACTTCTGGTAGTTATCACAGCATTGATATAAGATGAGATTGTTGAATGGAGAGGAAGTACTTTTCAGACAGAATGCCTCACAGTAATGTAGTGAATTTGGAACAGGACTCTTCCTGTTCCCCAGGTCAAAATCAAATTAATAGTGATTGTCTTAGTATGCTCAGGCTGCCATAACAAAATACCATAGACTGAGTGGCTTAAACAACAGGAATTTATTTTCTTACAGTTCTGGAGACGAGATCAAGGTCTGGCAGGGTCAGTTTCTGGTAGGGCTCTCTTCCTGCTCATAGCCAGAAGTCATTTGGTATGTCCTCCTCCAGCCTTTCCTTGGTGTGCATGCACAGAGAGGTGGCAGTTTCTCTGGTCTCTTCTTATAAGTACACTAATCAAATGGGATCAGCGTCCCTCCCTTGTGACCATTTAACCTTAGTCACTTCCTCAGAGGTCCTGTCTTCAAATATAGCCACACTGAGTGTTAAGACTTCAACTTAAGAATTTGGTGCACTGAGACCTTGTTGGCCCCTTATAACACCCCTATATTCCCAGTATTAAAACCAGAAACCCAAGAATACTACTTTGTTCAGGACTTGAGGGCTTTCAATCAGATAATGGAAGATATTTATCCAGTGATAGACAACCCATACACTTTGGTGAGTCCTAACTGAGACCTTGTTGGCCCCTTATAACACCCCTATATTCCCAGTATTAAAACCAGAAACCCAAGAATACTACTTTGTTCAGGACTTGAGGGCTATCAATCAGATAATGGAAGATATTTATCCAGTGATAGACAACCCATACACTTTGGTGAGTCCTTTGGGGACTTTGTATACTTTTCTATTTAGGACTTGAAAGATGCTTTCTTTAGTATCCCACTGGCCCCTGAATTCCAGGCACTCTTCATTTGAATGGGAGGATACTGAAACTAAGACTAAAAAGCAAAATTATTGGATTGTGTTTCCCCAGGGACTTAAAAATTCTTCTACCATATTTGGGGAAATTTTGGCCCCACATTTGCATCAATTGACTTTGTTAAATAGAAAAGTTCTACAACATGTGGATGATATTTTGATTGCCAGTTTAGATTATAAAGCTTCTCTCCAACATTGTTTCCAAGTATTAAATTATGTGGCTTAAAAAGGATATAACATCTCCCCTAAGAAGTCTCAGATTGCCCAAGTGACTGTAAAGGACTTGGGAGTTGAAACCTCATAGGGGCAAAGACATCTATTGCTCAATAGATGGGAAGCTATTTCCTGGCTTGCAGTCCCTAAAACCTGTAAACAGTTGTGCAGTTTTCTGGGAATGGCTGGTTTTTGTTGCATTTGGATTTCAGGCTTTGGGCTTGTAGCCAGACCCCTATATATGGCCTTAAAATGGGGGGAAATAACCTTATGTGGACCAGCAAATGCCATAAAGTGTTTTTGATCGTTAAAGAAAGATTGTTGACTGCTCCGCCTTGGGCCTCCCGGATCTCCAGAAGCCCTTTGACTTCTTTGTACAAGAGAGGCAAGGGATCAGTAGGTATTTTGATGCAGAATTTGGGAAGCCAGAATTGACCAGTGGAGTATTTTTCTAAGTAATTAGAGCCTGTGACTAAAGAATGACCCACATGTTTGCAGTTGGTGGCCTCAACTTGTGACATACTCCAAGAAGTTGGAAATTTTACCCTGGGTCAGCCCATTACTGTACATGGTATGCACTATGAGCTCCCTCTCTTAGAACGGAAAGAGGGATACTGGCTAACAGTGGGAAGGCTCAGCAAACATCATGCCATACTACTAGATAATCCTCACAGCACCTTAAAGGCTCTGTCTACTCTGAATCCTGCCACTCTTCTATTTGCCTCTCTGTACCCCCCACATGATTGTGTGCAAATAATCAACCAAGTTTATTCTATCTGACATGATTTGACTGACCAACCTCTTGGGGCACCTGATATGGGATTTTATATTGATGGCAGCAGCTTTATGGACCAGGGAAAGTGTTGAGCTGGGTATGCCATGGTTACACTTCAATGGGTAATAGAAACTCAGACCCTTCCTCCTGGATCCTCATCCCAGAAAGGTGATGTAATTGCTTTGACTTGAGCTCTAACCCTGGCTAAAAGAATCAAAATAAATAAGTAAATACTTATAATGACTCTTGATATAGTTTGGATATGTTGTCCCCCAAAGCCCATGTTGAAATCTGATCCCTAATGCTGCAGTATTGGGAGGTGTTTAGGTCATGGGGGGCATGAATAGATTAATGCCCTCCCTGGGGTGGGGGGTGGTGAATGACTTCTCACTCTATTAGTTCCCTCCAGAGTGGCTATTTAAAGGAACCTTGCACCTCCCCTCTCTCTCTCTTGTTGCCTCTCACCATGTGGTTTCCTTGCACCCACTGGCTGCCCCGCCATTTTCCACCATGAGTAGAAGCAGCCTGAGGCCTATGCCAGATGCAGCTGTCCCAGAATCATAAGCCAAATAAACCTCTTTTCTTTATAAATTACCAGTTTCAGGTATTCTGTTACAGCAACACAAAAATGGGCTAATACACCTCTAAATATGCTTTCTTTTTAGACCATGATCATGAGTTATCTGGAGGGAGAGAGGTCTTTGACCTCCAGAAACAGATAAATAACACATGCAGACCAGATATTAGAACTGTCACAAGCAATTTCACTACCTAGGGAAATAGCAATCATCCATTGTGGAGGTCACCAGGTAACTTCTACAATGATAATGAGGTAACCCAAAGTGATAGTAAAGCAGATGAAGGCACTAAATGGGCTGTGCAGCAGGCCCCTCTACAGCTAGCACTGATTCATCGAATTCTTCTAGATCTAACTCAAAAACCTGTGTACACTATTGAGGATCTTGAGAGAAGTGCTGAATGTGATAAAGCAGATGAAGGCACTAAATGGGCTGTGCAGCAGGCCCCTCTACAGCTAGCACTGATTCATCGAATTCCTCTAGATCTAACTCAAAAACCTGTGTACACTATTGAGGATCTTGAGAGAAGTGCTGAATGTGGTTTCAGGCTGGACTCTTACACTGGGTGGATAATAGATTCCACCAAAGAGTGCTTTCACTGGCTGTTTCCTTGAGACCAATCCTTAACCAAATACTCCAGAGCATTCACTATGGTGATGCAACCCTGGAATGGATAAAACTGCACTTAATAGGACCCAACTTGCAAAGGACAATTTAAAATGTTGTTTCTAGCTGCCAAATTAGTGCCTGCAATAGCTCCCAGGGACCCAGTGGTGGCCCCAAGATTCCAACAGCAGGAGTACAATGACACAGCACTTAGGTGAAAATTGGCAAGTGGACTTTACACAGATGCTCAAGGCTCCACGAAACCTTTGTTATATGCTTGTTTTAGTAGACACTTTAACTGGGTGGTTAAAAGCCTTCCCCACTCAGATAGAAAAGGTCACAGAAGTGATTAAATTACTTTTGTGGAAGATTATTCCTCATTTTGGTTTTGCACAAACATTGCAGAGTGACAATGGAGCATCATTCATCTCCAAAGTCACCCAGACAGTGACCAGACTGTTAAATATAAGTTGGAAACTATATACTCCTTGGAGGCTATAGTCCACAGGGAAAACTGAATGGATGAATTAGATCCTGAAAAGGGCCCTGGCCATCCTTTGTCAGGAAATGAATCTAACCTGGATCTAAGTATTACCTGTGGCCCTATTAAGGATATGGGAAGCCCCCGGGAGCAATGTAGGTTTGAATCCTTATGAAATTTATATGAGAAGCCATTGACTTGTCAGGCACAGGGTCCTACCAACCCTTCCTCCCTAAAAGGAGAATTGCTTATAGAACAAAATGTAAAGCAAATTGGGGCTATTTTAACTATGTTACATGAGATTGCTTTTAACAGGTTGGCTTACCTGATGGGTGTCCCTCTACATGCTATAAAACTTGGTGACGCTCAAGACCTGAAGAGACAAACAACCCGATTGACAGCTACAACCAATATGGGTTGGACCTTATGGTGTGTTACTTGTTGCCCATTGAGCAGTAAAGCTGAAGGGACTCAAAACCTGGGTATGTCGTACCCTAGTGAAGAGATACTACCCAGGTGGCTGAGAAATTCAACTCATTACAGATTCAAAGTTGAAATTTACATGAAAGTAATTAATATCATTGTATTTATTTTCCTGCAATTAGCTATTCCTGAAAGACAATTCTTCTCTCAGCCCTTGGCTACCTCTGGTAATCTCTTCCAGTGTTGGATATGTCATCCAAAACCACAGTTGGTTCTGGACCGTCATGCCCCTCTTACACCTGTAGGGGTAGGGAGAAACCTAACTGGGATGCCTGAATAGCATATCAGGTTTGATTGAAACCCCCTTTTTGTATGAAAATGGAATCTGGCAATTTTGGGGTAATGGGATCTCTGGTGATAGTCCATATGTCATCACTAAAAAAATCAACCCCTAGGTTCTGAAAGGGATCTCCATTGGCCCCTTGTGACTTGATTATAATGGATCCATGGTTAAAAAGACTGGTAAGCATCCTCAGCAGATTTTACCTTCTCCTTCAGGTTATGTTTGTTTTTAGCCAGGAAGGATATCCCTGTGGCTATGAGAGCATAAGAAGGGGGGATCCAGGACAGTATGTATTGGGATAAACAGTAAACCTTAAAAAATTTTACTTGCAGGCTCAGAAATTCCACATGGAGATGCCTTAGAATTTGACAACCCTGTCCAGCAGAAAGTAGCTACACAAGATGTCAGTGAATTAACTTCTTCCCTCAGATTGCAGAAGTCACTAACAGAAGGGGAAAATTTGTAAATGCAGAAACCCCCCACAGCCATGTGTGTGATATAGCACTAACTTGGTTGTCCCTTTGTAGCTAGCCCTTAATTATTAACTAAGATTGTATTGTGACACCCGACCATTACATCCTGTCTTCCCCAATACATCTCTCAAAGATAGCATCATGGAATGGAAACCACACTAGACCTTGGCACCATACATAATGTCAGAAAGCAGCTGTCCATCACACTGGAAGACTACATTCTATCTCCCCAATAATATACCTTTATAAACCTCAGCCCTCAGTCGGTCAGGGAGGAAGTTCGGACTTAACCCTCTGTCTCCCAGTTGACATCTTCTGAAATAAAAAGTCTTTCCTTTAAGTTCTATCTGGCAGGTGTGATTAGTGATCTTATAGCAGCAAGCACTTGGGCCCACACAGGTCAGGGATTCCCCTGACTAAGTCAGCCTCTCATGTGTTGGCTGACAGTGAAGGGGAATCCTATAGCACTCATTCATTCCCACTGGAATGAGTGCAAACTCATCCCAGACCCCACAGTCCTATAGGACCCACCTAAACCTGCTGGCTGACAGTGAAGGGGAATCCTATAGCACTCATTCATTACCACTGGAATGAGTGCAAACTCATCCCAGACCCCACAGTCCTATAGGACCCACCTAAACCTGGGTTTCGTCTCTTTGCCCCATTTCTTAGCTGCAGTGTCCACAGGATGGTTTGCCTAAATCATACCAATCCTGTAGTCATGAAGACCCAACCATTCCTACTGTTGCCTCATTTTTTAATATCACTGGAGTTTTTAGACTCTCCCAGGAATGAGGGAAGGACTTAAGCATGGCTCTCATCATATCCAGCATAGACAGAATCTCAATAGCCCTAGTGCCCTGGTTTAGCTGACTTGACCAGTGTAGGCTCTGGCCTCACCAGGGACTGCCTGGAAAAACTGTGTATCACAAGCTAGAAGTGGTTGAGAGTGTACATTCTGTGAGGTAAACCTTGAGGAGCGAGAAATAAGAGATTACAAGGAGACTGTAGACATTGCTTGCTCCTCCTTTCCCTGATGGTTGGTTCTAAGAAGCATTGAGTTCATAAGGCCAATTCTAGAAATGGCTCAAGTGAATTAAGTAACAGCAAGATCTCTTGCGAGGTCATGGTCAGCTCATAGGATGGTCTTGTATTATTTCCTTTACTTGTTGTTCCCTGCTGTACTTCCCTTTTTCTTACACTCTAATAAAAATAAGTTTTGTCTCAAGCCTTATTTGTTAGGAAATTTAGAGGTATTGGTTAACTCCCATTGCATAAATAATTGACCCAAAATTTAGTGGATTAAAACAATTGCCATTTATTGTCTTCATGAGTCTATGGTCTGCAGGGCAGTTCTAGCAATCTGGGCCAGGCTTGGCAGATCTCAGCCAGACTCACTCAGATCTGTGGTTGGTAAGCCAGCAGCTGCTAGTCTAGGATAACCTCAGCTGTAATGATTTGGCTCTGAAGCACATGGTCTTTCTTTCTCCGCAGAAAACCCAAGAAGACCGCAGGAGAAGGAGAGTCTGTGCTGTGCTGGCGTTTCCTCCTGTGTCACTCACTGACTCAGGGAAATGTGAGATGGTGGAAGAGCCTTGGAGGCACCTGCCTTCCAGCCCTGCCTGACCAGCCTCTGCCCGAGGCCTGGTATTCTGGGCGCGGGTGGGGGAGGGGAGGCACTGGAGGGACATGGTAGGGGAGGGAGGCCTGCAGCTGTCCCAGAGCCCACCCCTGCCTCTATTTTTATATCAACGCCTGCTCATGTCTGACTCATTAGATAAGCCAAGGCTTCCAGCTGGTGGGGAGACACCTGACAGCAGAGGATGAGGACCGAGGGAATAATTCATGAGTCTGAACAGGAATTATAAAGCCATTCCATTCTCTTATTAGGGCTCCTCGCCTGTTTCATTGCCAGGCGCTTGTGTGGCTGCAGGCCAGGTGTGAGGCCTTGCAGAGAGGGGAGTGGGCCAGGGAGACACCACAGCCCTGGCACTGGGCAGGGACAGTCGCAGGCAGGGTTGGGAAGCTACGCTAATGGGCACTTATGTGGGACACCTGCAGAACAGGCTCCCAGACCTGCACCCCCGGGCTGGAGAGCCACCAATCTCTGATCCCCACTCTCCTCATTGGTGACAGGCAATGTGCCAGGTTTGCAGTTTGCAGGACCAGCACCCTGGCCAGAGAGGTCAGGGCCCACGTCGGCCGTGCAGAGGAGCTGGCATGCACAGTTCTCCTAGGGGCGTCTTGAGCAGACCCCTCCCCACATGCCTTCCAGAGAGTTAGCGCTGCCCTTTCTTTGGTCTGAGATGGGCACAGCAGCCTTTCGGGGTCACGGATAGGGGTCAAGGGCAAGAGGTGTTCTGCTGTGTCCCTTAGTCAAAGCTTCGAGCCCCTCCAGGGTTCAGCCCCTTTACCTAGCAAAAGAAGGGGTCAAGGGCAAGAGGTGTTCTGCTGTGTCCCTTAGTCAAAGCTTCGAGCCCCTCCAGGGTTCAGCCCCTTTACCTAGCAAAAGAAGGGGTCAAGGGCAAGAGGTGTTCTGCTGTGTCCCTTAGTCAAAGCTTCGAGCCCCTCCAGGGTTCAGCCCCTTTACCTAGCAAAAGAAGACACTGGGAAATCTCCAAGATGACAGCCACTGTCCTCCAAGGCTCTGTGTACGGTTCAGCCACTTGGATGTTGGGTGCCTCCATAGCAGAGGCTGCTCTGGCCCTGAGTGCAGATGTTGACAAGGTGAGCACTGACTATGTTAATCTCATTGTCCCGGAGGGTCTCATAAGAGGAGAGGAACTCAGGGGGAGCTGGGAGCCACACACCACCCTTCCTGTCTGCTCTGTGGAAAGATGGGCGGCCGGAGGTGACCTGTGCCCCGAGTCCCCAGGATGCACACAGTGCTCTGTGCTCTCCCAACTCCTGGGCCTGCTGGAGAAGAGCCTCCAGCAGGTGTGGTCTGTCCTCAGGAAGACCCATACTCAGAGCAAGATGCTGGGTACCTAGCCCACATGCTGGGACAGAGGGCCCAAGGTCATGTCTATGGCCGCTGCCAGCATGGGCCTCTGCTTTCTGAAGACTCCGGGATGGGCAGCTGTCCTCTCCTTCGCACACTCTGCCTGACTCTAGAAGGAAGCAGAGGGACACTGACAATTGGCCTGTTCTTTTTTTCCCCCTCTTCTTGGGCACCCAAACATTGCTTGTGGCTCTGGTGGGCACCTCCCGTGGGAGAGAGACAAGAGCCTCCAGGCCTGCTGGGAAGACCCCAGACCCAGACAGGCTCAGGCAAGCCAGGCCAGAGCTGTCCCCTTGTCCCCTCGTCCTATCCCCTTGCCCCTCCTCGTGGACACTGTCAGTGCTCAGGTGCCAGCTCCAGACAGGCCAGGGAGCTCAGTCCACACCATGCCCTCCAACACTTCTGGGCAGGCCTCCGACTGTCTCGACTCTACTGAACATGTGCATGTCCCTTGTGTGGGGAAGAAGGCAGCCTTGCCTGGAACTGCTTGGACACTCTCTTTTGGGCTCCAAATCCCTGACTTGGGTCTTGTTACTCTCAGGTGCTCTTTGAGAGCAATGTGCGAGTTTCTTATCATGAGGCTGTGGGAGCCCACACAGTGGGTCTCATGGCCTCATTGCCCATCATGAACTGGGTCCAGGGCTCTTTCTTCTGTGGCCAGGTACTTAAGGAGCCATCTGCTCAGGAGGAGAGTAAGAAATATTCCCATTTAGCAGGTGCAAACAGTGAGGCCGACTGCTGATGATGAAGTCACAGGCTGCTGCTGTGTCAAGGAGCCTGGGTTGCTAGCTTGCTGCTTTCTCCTGAGACATGGAAGGCTACGGGGGTTCTGGTGGCAGGAAGGTGGGCAGGTCTGGGGCAGGTTCCCTCCTGGAAGAGTGATAAAAGGGGACATTTCCCTAGATTAGCGTTGGGGATACCTCCACCTTCCTCAAGCAGGTTTCCAGCTTTTCTCTCCTCCGAGTGGCCTCCTGCTGTTCTAGTTCATGCACGCAGGCCTGCCTGGTCCTCCTGACCAGAAAGAAGTGCAGGGATGGTCAGAGACAGGGTGGGAAGGGGGCTGTGGGCTGCTGGGTGCCTGGGCTGGGCTCCCCCGACAGCTGGGCCGCGTGCCCGCCGTTCCCCGCGGCAGGGTCATCCTCTTGATTTTGGGGCTGTGGGCACACCCGGGCGCCGGGCCAGGCTCGGGGACAGCGGGATTGCCATGGGCAGGCTCAGTTTTCCCTCTCCTTGCATGCCCAGGGCCTGCAGACTGCCTGCTGATTTTTGTGTCTTATTAGGTCCCAAGGACTCCTGTGGCCCAAGGACTCAAGGGTGAGCCTCTGGGGTGAGGTCCACCCTGCTCTGCAGAGGGACCTTATCCCTGAACCTAGGCTGTGCTGGGGAGTCTCAGCCTGGCTGGGAGAGATCAGGCCACTGTTGCCTCCAGAAAAAATGAGGAAAGGCCTTCCCTGGGTGTACCCCCTGCCCTTGAGCCCGCCTGGCCCCCTCCTGCACCCTGCACCTCTCTGTTCTGTGAATTAGCCCAGTTCGTGGTGGGGGTTGGGGGCCAAATTGTTCTCTCCCCTTGGCAACCAGGGGCATGTTTAAAAGGGCGGGCAGCTCCTAACTCAACAGGGAGGGTTAATCTGGTGATGGGGCACACTAGCCCTGGAGGGGTGGGTGGGGATCCACGCAGGGCAGAGCCACCTTATCCCCCTCGCAGGGCCCCGTTCAGCTGAGCTTTGGGCTGGAGGAATGCCCTCCTTTCTCCTCATCCAGCCTGACAGTGTGATGGTAGCTCCACCGTGTGTGTGTGTGTGTGTGTGTGTGTGTGTGCACGCGTGCATATGTGTGTGATGGGAATTCCAGGCATCTTCAGGCAGGAGACCCCTTCACTCGCCACAGTCACAGGATGGAGTGACCCCTGCCCAGGGCCCTGAGCTGGAGCTGACTCCGCTGAGGCAGGTGGGGCAGGTCTGTGCCACCTTGGTGTCCACCTCCCCGTGCCTCCGAGCCCAGGCCAGGCCTAGGAAGCAGGGCTGATGGGGCTCACCCTTATTTAATCCTGTGTGACTCCTGAGCAGCTGCAGGCCACCCTCACACCCTCCACACCTCCTCTCCATGGCTCCATGGCAGAGATATCCCTGCCATGACTAGTGCTCCCCCTGTGGCCTTGGCTTCAGCTACAAAGCAAGGAGAACCTTAGGCATCTCCAGGGTCCCTCTTTGCCCCCAGTTCTGAAATCCTGCCTGCAGTCACCAATCCATAGCTGATCCTGGCCTCTCTTGTGTGTCAGGGCTGTTCCATTTGAACTTTGCTGCTTGAGGGACTCCAGTCTCAGGCCATGCCTGTTTCCATTGTGAAAAAAAGCCAGTGGCAAAAAATTTCTCCCCCATGGCATGAACAGGGTAGAAGGTAGTAAATGAGAGAAGAGCCAACCTTGGCAAGATCTATACCCAGGAACTGGGGTGGGAGGGAGGCTGGGGAGAGGGGCCAGGGCCAGGAACCCCTCCTGGTGGAGGTGACCCAGGCACTACTTCTGAAAGGCCAGAGACATCCGACGCTCACCTCAGGACTCGGTTCTGTGATGTTAAAACACCCCATTTCTCCAATCTTTTGGTTAAGCCTGCCCTACCACTAAGGGCCTCCCTCGAATGGCTTGCCCCAGGGCCCCCTTGGCCTGCCCTCCCCCTAAGAGTGCCCCTGGCCTTTCCTAGCCTACCACTATGGGCTGCCCTGGCCAGGTCTGCTGCTAAGGACCACACTGCCATTAAGGGCAGGCCTGTCCAGGCCTACACAAGAGACCCACTGGCCTGGCCTGCCTCAGGGCCCCTGTTTTAGTCCATTTTGTGTTGCTGTAACAGAATACTTGGAACTGGGTAATTTATAAAGAAAAATGAAATTGATTGCTTATGGTTTCTGAGGTCAGGAAATACAAAGTCCATCTGGTGTTGGCAACAGTGACCCGGGGGTCTCACATTACAAGATACTGGAAGCAGAGAGAGCAGAGACAGACAGACTCCCATGTGCTCTTCTTTTAAAGCCCTCAGAACCATACACCTGACCACCATTTTTAATCAATACAATTGGGCATGGTCTGCCCCTGGCCCCCTAAAACTCATGTCCTTTTCACATGCAAATACAGTCATTTCATCCCCACAGTCTTAACTTGTTTCAACTCTATAGTCCAAAGTTCAAAGACCCATCTGTGAAATCAATACAATTTATCTATTTCCAAGATACAATGGTGGGACAAACATAGGGTACATACTCCCATTCCAAAAGGGAGAGATAGGCCAAAAGAAAAGGGTATTAGGTTCTGAGCAAGTCCAAAATCCAGCAAGGCAGGCATCAAATCTCAAAGATGGTGAATCATGGACCTTGAGTCCATGTTCCATGTCCTCTGCATGCTGATATGGGGGTTGGGTCCCTAAGTCCTTGGGCAGCTCTGCTCCTATGGCTTTCCTGGTTGCAGGCCACACTTCAGCAATCCCAGGCTGTCATTCCACTCTGTAGCTCCGCAGGTCTGCAGTCTCCATGGCAGTCCTGCTCTCATGGCCCCACTGGACATGGTGCTGATGGAGTTTCTCTGCTGCAACTCCGACCCCATGTTTCCACTTGGCATTGCTCTAACAAAGGCTGTCTGCAGTGACTCTGTCCCAGTGACAGATCTCTCCCTGGGCCCCCAGACTTTTCCATACATCCTTTGAAATCTGGGTGGAGGCTCCCAAGCCTTCTGAGCTCAGGCATTCTGTGAGCCTAAAGACCTAACACCACGTGAACTCCAACAAGGCTTCTGGCTTGTATTTTCCAAAGCTGTGGGCTCAGCCACACCTGGGGTCAATTTAGCCACAGCTGGAGCAGCCAAAGCAGCCAGGCTGCTGGTGCTAGAAGCAGTTTCCTGAGGTGGACCTGAGCACTGAGCCCGTGGAGGGGTCCTCAAGCCAGTTCCACAAGACAATTCTGTCTCCCTATATATTTGGGCCTGAAATGGAAGAGATGGCCCCAGAGCCTTCTGCAATGCCTTCAGGGCCTTTTTCTCCTCTTGATAATCCCATTCTTTTGTGTTAATCTTCTTAGTACCATTGAATTTTCCTTCTGAAAATGCTCTCTTCTTCTCTACCACATGGACAGGCTGCAAATTTGCCAAATCATTACACTCTGCTTCCCTTTTAAGTTCTGGCTTTATGTCCTACCTTTGCTGCCATAACACAGAGCAGGCTCTTACAAGTAGCCAAGCAACTCCCTTAATGCTTTGCTGCTTAGAAATTTCTTCCACCAAATACTCTGGTTCACAGCTCTTAAGTTCCAACTTCCACACAGTCCTAGGGCATGGACACAGTGCTGCCAAGTTCTTTGCCCATTCACAGCAAGGATGATCTTTGCCCCAGTTTCCAATGAAATTCCTTATTTCTATCAGAGACCTCCTTCGAATGGTCCTTACTGTCCATATTTCCATAAGCATTCTGCTCACCACCATTTAAACAGTCTCTAAGACATTCCAAACTTTCCCTCCTCTTTTTTCTTCTTCTGAGTCCTCTAAACTCCTCCAAACCCTGAACACCCAGTTCCGAAGCCATTTCCACATTTTTCAAGTGTCTGTTACAAGCAACAGCCCACTCCTGGTACCAATTTTCTGTGGCTATAACAGAATACTTGGTACTAAGGGCCTCCATGGCCATGTCTACTATTCTGGGCCCCCTTGCTGCTAACAGCCCCCCTTCTGCTAAGGGCCTCCCTGGCCTGGCCTGGCACTAAGAGGCCCAGTGGCCTTGCCTGTCCCTAGGGTCCCCTGCCCTGGCCTGTGACTAGGGACCCTATAGGATGGGCTGGCCTGCCATTATGGCTACCCTGGCCAGGCAGGCCTACCCCAAGTGCCCCCTAACCTGGCATGGCCTGCTCATAGGGAAGCCCTGGCCCTGCCTGGCAGTGCACCGAGAGCTTCCCTAGCCTGGGCTGGGCTGTCAGTAGGACACTGCTGGCCTGGCACAGCCTGGTTCAGTGCCAAGGACCCCCTGACCTCGCCTGGGATATCCCAAGGGAACTGGGGACCTGTCTTGGCCTGGCATTTTGGGCCACTTCTGTGCTGGCCTGATATGCCAATAAGGGCACCCATGGCCTGACCTGACCCTAGGGACCCGGTGCCCTCGCCTGCAACTAAGGGCTGCCCTTGCTACTAGGCAGCCAAGGGCTTCCTACTGCTATAGGCCAGCCTGGCCTGGCCTACCCAAGGACACCACTGGTTGTTTTGCTGTACGGCCCCCCTTTACTAGTCTGCCCCTTTACCATCCTGCCACTAACAGCCCCACTTGACTTGCCTGTCCCTGGGCCATCTTGGCCTGTCTTGGTGCTAAGATCCCCTCGGCTTGCCTCTAAGATATCACCTGGCATGGCTTGCCCTGACAAAAAGGGCCCTCTTTGAATGGCCTGGCCCATGGCCCCCTTGGCCTGCTTACTGCTATGGCCCCCCTGGCCTCGCCTGCCTGCGTGTAAGAGACCCCCTGGCCTGGCATGGCCTGACATGGGGTCTCTTACAGGCAGGCCAGGTCAGGCCAAGACAGACCTGAGGCAAGCCCAACCAGTGGGTCTCTTCTCTACACCTGGTCAGGCTCATCCATAGTGGCAGTGGGGCCCTTAACAGGCCTGGCCAGGGACCGTTAGTGGCAGGCCAGGAAAGTCCAGGGGCACCATTAGTGGCTGGACAGGCCAAGTGAGGTCAGGGTGTCTCTTAGAGGCAGGACAGCCTGCAGGTGCCCTGGGGGGGCCTTTCTTTCTTTCTTGAGGGCCCAAAGGGAGGTCAGGCCAGGGCCTCCTGCCTGTTAGTGGCAGGGCAGGCCAGGAGGGACATAGGTGGGCCAGAAGAAAGAAGGAAACATAGAAAGGAGAGCAAGAGAGAGAGAGAAAGAAACAGACAGAGAGAGAAACAGATCCCAAAGAAGGAAGGAAGGAAGGAAGGAAAGAAAGAAGGAAAGAAACAAAGAAAGAGCCCCCAAACAATAAATGAATGAAGGAAGAATGTGAGGATAGAAAGGAAGAAAGAAAGAAAAGGCAGGCAGGCAGGCAGGAAGGAAGAGGAGAGCCCACCTAGTCCCCCCTGGCCTGGACTGACCTGCCTCTAAGTAGCCCCCTGTTCTGGCCTGGCCTAGACTGGCCTTCCAGTAAGGGCTCTCCTGGCCTGCTGTCCCCTAGAGCTCCCAAGAAAGAAAGATAGATAGGAAAGAAAGAAAGAAAGAAAGAAAGAAAGAAAGAAAGAAAGAAAGAAAGAAAGAAAGA
>NW_007727648.1:72932-74115 GCF_000696425.1 Galeopterus variegatus
AGAAAGAAAGAAAGAAAGAAAAGAAAGAAAGAAAAGAAGGAAGGAAGGAAGGAAGGAAGGAAGGAAGGAAGGAAGGAAGGAAGGAAGGAAGGAAGGAAGGAAGGAAGGAAGGAAGGAGGGAAGGAAGGAAGGAAGGAAGGAAGGACAGGAAAGACAGGAAAGAAAGGAAAGAAAGAGAAAGAAAGAAAAGAAGGAAGGAAGGAAGAATTGAAGGAAGGAAAGAAAGAAAAGGAAGGAAGGATTGAAGGAAGAAAGGAAAGAAAGGAAAGAAGAAAGCAAAGAAAGAAAGAAAGAGCCCCCAAATAAATAAATAAGGAAAGAAGGAAGGAAACAGGGGAGGGGAAAAGAGGGATAAGGGAAGGTTAGGGAAGGTTAAAGGAAGGTTAAGGGAGGGATAAGGAAAGTTTAGCAAAGGTTAGTGAAGGTTAGTGAAGGTTAGCAAAGGTTATTGAAGGTTAGTGAAGAGAAGAGGGAGGGAGGAAGGAAGAAAAAGAAAGAGCCTCCCTAGGGTCCCCTTGGCCTGGCCTGGTCTTCCTCTAAGAGAGCCCCTAGCCTCAGCTGTCCTGCCACTAAGGGCACCTCTGGCGTTTCCTGGCCTGCCATTAAGGACTTCCCTGGCTAGGCCTTTTAATGGCCCTATTGCCACTAAGGAAGGGCCTAGCCAGGCCTGCACCAGAAACCCAATGCCTCAGACCCGCCCTGGCCTGGCCCTGGCCTATCCTTAGGATCCTGCAGGCCTGACCTGGCCTGGCACTATGAGCCTGTCTGACCCAGCCTGGCCCAGAGCCAGGGACCACCCTTGCCTGTCCTGGGTTGTCCCCAGGGCCCCTCTGGTCTGTCCTGGTCCAGCACTATGGGCCACCTCTGTCCTGGCCTGGTGCTACGGGCACCCCTGCCAGGCCTTGCCTTCCACTAAGTGCTCCCATGGCGGGGGGGAACCAAGGGCCCCCCTTCCATCACCTGCCACTAAGGGCTGCCCTTGCTACTAGGCAGCCAAGGGCTTCCTACTGCTATAGGCCAGCCTGGCCTGGCCTACCCAAGGACACCACTGGTTGTTTTGCTGTATGGCCCCCCTTTACTAGTCTGCCCCTAGCAGACCACAGCCATAAGGGCCATCCTGCCACTAAGGGCTGCCCTTGCTACTAGGCAGCCAAGGGCTTCCTACTGCTATAGGCCAGCCTGG
>NW_007727648.1:74854-77391 GCF_000696425.1 Galeopterus variegatus
GGCCTGCCCTGACCCTAGGGACCCGGTGCCCTCGCCTGCAACTAAGGGCTGCCCTTGCTACTAGGCAGCCAAGGGCTTCCTACTGCTATAGGCCAGCCTGGCCTGGCCTGCCCAAGGACACCGCTGGTTGTTTTGCTGTATGGCCCCCCTTTACTAGTCTGCCCCTTTACCATCCTGCCACTAACGGCCCCACTTGACTTGCCTGTCCCAGGGCCATCTTGGCCTGTCTTGGTGCTAAGAGCCCTTCAGCTTGCCTCTAAGAGATCACCTGGCATGCCTTGCCCTGCCAAAAGGGCCCTCTTTGAATGGCCTGGCCCATGGCCCCCTTGGCCTGCTTACTGCTATGGCCCCCCTGGCCTCGCCTGCCTGCGTGTAAGAGACCCCCTGGCCTGGCATGGCCTGACATGGGGGTCTCTTACAGGCAGGCCAGGTCAGGCCAAGACAGACCTGAGGCAGGCACAACCAGTGGGTCTCTTCTCTACACCTGGTCAGGCTCATCCATAGTGGCAGTGGGGCCCTTAACAGGCCTGGCCAGGGACCGTTAGTGGCAGGCCAGGAAAGTCCAGGGGCACCGTTAGTGGCTGGACAGGCCAAGTGAGGCCAGGGTGTCTCTTAGAGGCAGGGCAGCCTGGGGGGTCCGTTCTTTCTTTCTTGAGGGCCCAAAGGGAGGTCAGGCCAGGGCCTCCTGCCTGTTAGTGGCCGGGCAGGCCAGGAGGGACATAGGTGGGCTAGAAGAAAGAAGGAAACATAGAAAGGAGAGCAAGAGAGAGAGAGAAAGAAACAGACCCCAAAGAAAGAAAGGAAGGAAGGAAGGAAGAAAAGAAGGAATGAAGGAGAGAAACAAAGAAAGAGCCCCCAAACAAAAAAATGAAGGAAGGATGCAAGAAAAGAAAGAAAAGGCAGGCAGGAAGGAAGGAAGGAAGAGGAGAGCCCATCTAACCCCCCCTGGCCTGGACTGACCTGCTTCTAAGTAGCCCCCTGTTCTGGCCTGGCATAGCCTGGCCTTCCAGTAAGGGCTCTCCTGGCCTGCTGTCCCCTAGGGCTCCCAAGAAGGAAAGGAAGGAAAGAAGGAAAGAAAGGAAGAAAGGAAGGAAGGAAGGAAGGAAAGAATGAAAGAGAGAGGGAGAGAAAGAAAGAGAGAGAGAAAGAAAGAATGAAAGAAAGAAAGAGAGAGCGAGAGAGAGAAGGAAGGAAGGAAAGAAAGGAAATAAGAAAGCAAAGAAAGAAAGAAAGAAAGAGCCCCCAAATAAATGAAAGAAAGGAAGGAAGGAAACAGGGGAGGAGAAGGAAGGGTTAAGGGAATGTTAAGGGAAGGTTAAGGGAAGGGTAAGGGAAGGTTAAGGGAGGGGTAAGGGAAGGGTAAAGGAAGATTATCGAAGGTTAGGGGAAGGTTAAGGGAAGGTTAGGAATGTTAGGTAAAGTTAAAGGAAGGTTAAGGGAGCGATAAGGAAAGTTTAGCAAAGGTCAGTGAAGGTTAGCAAAGGTTAGTGAAGGTTAGTGAAGAGAGGAGGGAGGGAGGAAGGAGGAAAAAGAAAGAAAGAGCCTCCCTAGGGTCCAATTGGCCTGGCCTGGTCGTCCTCTAAGAGAGCCCCTGGCCTCACCTGTCCTGCCACTAAGGGCACCTCTGGCATTTCCTGGCCTGCCACTAAGGGCTTCCCTGGCCAGGCCTTTTAATGGCCCTATTGCCACCCAGCGTGGGCCTAGCCAGGCCTGCACCAGAGACCCAATGCCTCAGACCCACCTTGGCCTAGCCTGGCCTATACTTAGGATCCTGCAGGCCTGACCTGGCCTGGAACTATGGGCCTGTCTGACCCAGCCTGGCACTATGGGCCTGTCTGACCCAGCCTGGCACTATGGGCCTGTCTGACCCAGCCTGGCCCAGAGCCAGGGACCACCCTTGCCTGTCCTGGGTTGTCCCCAGGGCCCCTCTGGCCTGTCCTGGTCCAGCACTATGGGCCACATCTGTCCTGGCCTGGTGCTACGGGCACCCCTGCCAGGCCTTGCCTTCCACTAAGTGCTCCCATGGCCTGGGTGGAACCAAGGTCCCCTGCGCCCTCGCCTGCCACTAAGGGCTGCCCTTGCTCCTAGGCAGCCGAGGGCCTCCTACTGCTTTGTGCCAGCCTGGCCTGGCCTGCCCAAGGACACCACTGGTTGTTTTGCTGTACGGCCCCCCTTTACTAGTCTGCCCCTTTACCATCCTGCAACTAACAGCCCCACTTGACTTGCCTGTCCCTGGACCATCTTGGCCTGTCTTGGTGCTAAGATCCCCTCGGCTTGCCTCTAAGGGATCACCTGGTATGGCTTGCCCTGCCAATAAGGGCCCTCTTTGAATAGCCTGGCCCATGGCCCCCTTGGCCTGCTTACTGCTATGGCCCCCCTGGCCTCGCCTGCCTGCGTGTAAGAGACCCCCTGGCCTGGCATGGCCTGACCTGGTGGTCTCTTACAGGCAGGACAGGTCAGGCCAAGACAGACCTGAGGCAGGCACAACCAGTGGGTCTCTTCTCTACACCTGGTCAGGCTCACCCATAGTGGCAGTG
>NW_007727648.1:77933-105058 GCF_000696425.1 Galeopterus variegatus
GGGAGGTCAGGCCAGGGCCTCCTGCCTGTTAGTGGCAGGGCAGGCCAGGAGGGACATAGGTCGGCTAGAAGAAAGAAGGAAACATAGAAAGGAGAGCAAGAGAGAGAGAGAGAGAGAGAGAGAGAGAGAGAGAGAGAGAGAGAGAGAAACAAAGAAAAAAAGGAAGGAAGAAAAGGAATGAAGGAGAGAATGCGTGGATAGAAAGGAAGAAAGAAAGAAAAGGCAAGCAGAAAGGAAGGAAGGAAGAGGAGAGCCCACCTAGTCCCCCCTGGCCTGGACTGACCTGCCTCTAAGTAGCCCCCTGTTTTGGCCTGGCCTAGACTAGCCTTCCAATAAAGGCTCTCCTGGCCTGCTGTCCCCTAGGGCTCCCAAGAAAGGAAGGAAGGAAAGAAGGAAAGGAAGGAAGGAAGGAAGGAAAGGAAGGAAGGAAAGGAAGGAAGGAAGGAAGGAAGGAAGGGAAGGAAGGAAAGGAAGGAAGGAAGGAAGGAAGGAAAGGAAGGAAGGAAAGGAAGGAAGGAAGGAAGGAAGAAGAGAGAGAAAGAGAGAGAGAGAGAGGAAGGAAGGATTGAAGGAAGGAAGGAAAGAAAGGAAAGAAGAAAGCAAAGAAAGAAAGAGCCCCCAAATAAATGAAAGAAAGGAAGGAAGGAAACAGGGGAGGAGAAGGAAGGGTTAAGGGAAAGTTAAGGGAAGGTTACGGGAAGGGTAAGGGAAGGGTAAAGGAAGGTTAAGGGAGGGGTAAGGGAAGGGTAAAGGAAGATAATCGAAGGTTATGGGAAGGTTAAGGGAAGGTTAGGGGAGTGATAAGGAAAGTTTAGCAAAGGTCAGTGAAGGTTAGCAAAGGTTAGTGAAGGTTAGTGAAGAGAGGAGGGAGGGAAGAAGGAGGAAAAAGAAAGAAAGAGCCTCCCTAGGGTCCCCTTGGCCTGGCCTGGTCGTCCTCTAAGAGAGCCCCTGGCCTCACCTGTCCTGCCACTAAGGGCACCTCTGGCATTTCCTGGCCTGCCACTAAGGGCTTCCCTGGCCAGGCCTTTTAATGGCTCTATTGCCACCCAGCATGGGCCTAGCCAGGCCTGCACCAGAGACCCAATGCCTCAGACCCACCCTGGCCTGGCCTGGCCTATCCTTAGGATCCTGCAGGCCTGACCTGGCCTGGAACTATGGGCCTGTCTGACCCAGCCTGGCACTATGGGCCTGTCTGACCCAGCCTGGTCCAGAGCCAGGGACCACCCTTGCCTGTCCTGGGTTGTCCCCAGGGCCCCTCTGGCCTGTCCTGGTCCAGCACTATGGGCCACCTCTGTCCTGGCCTGGTGCTATGGGCACCGCTGCCAGGCCTTGCCTTCCACTAAGTGCTCCCATGGCCTGGGTGGAACCAAGGTCCCCTCTGCCGTCACCTGCCAGTAAGGGCTGCCCTTGCTCCTAAGCAGCCAAGGGCCTCCTACTGCCTTGGGCCAGAATGGCCAGGCCTGCCCAAGGACACCACTGGTTGTTTTGCTGTATGGCCCCCCTTTACTAGTCTGCCCCTAGCAGACCACAGCCATAAGGGCCACCCTGCCCCTAAGGGTACCACTGACACTAAGTGCCCCACTTGACTGGCTTGTCCCTGGGCTACCTGGGCCACCTTGGCCTGTCTTGGTGCTAAGAGCCTCCCTGGAGTCCCCCTTAGGCTCCTGCTGGCCTGACCTGGCCTTGAACTATGTGTCTGTCTGGCTCCACCTGGCCCAGATCTAAGGACCTGGGCTGTCCCCAGGGCCCTTCTGGCCTGTCTTGGCCTAGCACTATGGGCCACCTCTGTCCTGGCCTGCTACAGGCGCCCCTGCCTGGGCTTGCCTTCCATTAAGTTCTCCCATGGCCTGGCCTGACCCTAGGGCCCCTGTGCCCTTGCCTGCTACTGATGGCTGCCCAGGCCAAGCATGCTGCCAAGGGACTCCTACCACTAAGGGCCAGTCTGGCCTGTCGTGCCCAAGGAACCCATTGGCCTGGTCTGCCATATGACCCCCCTTTGCCGGTGTGCCCCTAGTGGACCACTGCCATAAGGGTCACCCTGCCACTAAGGGCAGCCTTACATGCCCAAAATGCCCCCTCGACTGGTCTTTCCAGGGACCACTTGGCCTGTCTTCATGCTAAGGGTCCCCCTGGCCTGCCCTGGCTCTAAGACTCTCTTGGCTTTGCCTGGCCTGGCTGGCCTGCCCTAAGTGCTTCGTTGGCCTGCCCTGGTTCTAAAGGCCCCCTGCCCAGGCCTGACCCTTGGGCCCCCTGGCCTGGCCTGCCCAAGGGACCAATTGCACTGGTCTTCCCCTACAGGAGTACTTGTAAGGGCACGCTGCTGCTTTCTTTCTTTCTTTTTTTTTTTTTTTTTTGTTGCTGTTATTGTTGTTGATTTTTCTTGGTTTTTTCTTGGTTTTTTTTTTTTTTTTGGTTTCTCTTTTATGGTATTTTTTCTTGTTTGCTTTTTTTCTTTTTTTTTCCTATTTTTCTTCTTTGTTGTGTTTTTTCTGTTTTTTCTGGTTTTTTTTTTTTTAAGTTGTTTTTTGTATTATTCTGTACTCTTTTTTAGTTTTCTCCTTTTTGGGGGCACTCTTTTTTTGGTTTTCTTCTTTTTGTTGGGGTTTTGTTTTGTGGGGGTTTTCTTTTGGGGCTTTTTGGGTTGTTTTCTTGTTTTCATGGGGGTATATTTTTCTTTGGGTGGGGCTTTTCTTCTTTTCATGGGTAGTTTTCTTCTTTCTGTTGGAGTTTTTCTTTTTTTCTTTTTTTTTTTTTTAAATTTTTTTCTAAAAAGATGACCAGTAAGGGGATCTTAACCCTTGACTTGATGTTGTCAGCACCACGCTCTCCCTTCTTCTTCTTCTTCTTCTTCTTCTTCTTCTTCTTCTTCTTCTTCTTCTTCTTCTTCTTCTTCTTCTTCTTCTTCTTCTTCTTCTTCTTCTTCTTCTTCTTCTTCTTCTTCTTCTTCTTCTTCTTCTTCTTCTTCTTCTTCTTCTTCTTCTTCTTCTTCTTCTTCTTCTTCTTCTTCTTCTTTTATGGGGGTTTTCTTCTTTTTGTTGGGGTTGTCTTCTTGTGGGGATTTATTTCTTTGGGGGGGTTCTTCTTCAAGTTGTGGTTCTATTCTTTTTGTTGGGGTTTTCCTGTTTGGGGTGTTTTCTTCTTGTTGTGGGTGTTTTCTTTATTTTTGAAGTGTTTTCTTCTTCTTTTGGGTGATTTCCTCTTTGGGGTGTTTTCCTATTTGGTGTGTTTTCTTCTGCTTGGAGTTTTCTTCCTTTTGGCGATTGTTTTCTCCTTGTTCTGGCTGTTTTCTTCCTATGTTGGGTATTTTCTTCATTTATGGTTGTTTTGTTCTTTTTGGGGGTGTTTTCTCCCGTTGGGTGTTTTCTCCTTCATCTTGGTGTTTTCTCCTTCTTCTTCTTAGTTTTTTATCTTTTTTTGTTTGTTTGTTTACTGATTTTCATTTTTTTTTTTTCTTTTCTGGCCCAACTTCTCTGCCAGCTCTGTCTTCACATGCTGCCCCTACTGCAGTGCACTGGAGACCTGCATGTTCTAATTGGTCTGGATAGAGAGAAGCAATCGGCGGCCCCCTGATGCTGTTGGAGACCCACGGCAGAGGGAAGGGGGCACAGGGCTCTGGCTCACAGATGCCTTCCCAGGTGCCATTTCATGTGAGGTCTCCACCACCCCAGTTTACAGGTGGGGAAACAAAGGCCCAGGGGGTGAGTGTGGAGGGCAGGCTGGCAGGGCAGGTGGCGCACCAGGCTGATGAAGCCAGTCTACAGCTCAGCCAGCTGCTCCTGGAGTTTACGGCCTGGGACAGCACGCAGCTGGTGGCATGGTGGCACTGCGTGCACTCCCAGCACCTGCCTGTGCTGCTTGCCTCAGAGCCCAGCAGCCCACTCCAGCTCCAGCAACTGCTCCTCTTGCTCCCAGTTCAGGTGGCTCAGACCCTCGTTGTTCTTTACCTGAGCCTGGAGCCGACCCACCAGGCTCTCCAGCTGCTTCTGCAGCAGCTCACCCTCCACCTGCAGCCCCCGTTCTTCCTTGCTGGGCCCTGCTGGAGGCTCCGGGGTGGAGGCTCAGCTGAGAAAGGAAACAGATGATGAGGGATTTTGGCCTCTGGAGTTGCACGAAACCCTCTTCTTGACCCACGGCTACTAATTCAGCCTTGCCCAGATCATGGCTTCTTGTCTAATCATTCCTCATGCCCAGATGATGGTCAATCTTTCAAACCACTTTCAAATAGAGTTCTTCACATTCTTATGCTCAAGACTGTGGGTGGCTGACAATGGGCACCCCACCCCTCTTTGCAGATGGGGACACTGAGGCTAAGATGAGCAGACTTGCAGTCTGCTGGTGCACACCTCTTTCTCTCCCCCGACCTGCTCCCAGGACATGCCAGCCCCAGCTTACCTGTCCACCAGCTTACATCGGCCTAACAGGTTTCTGGCTCCTGGACCTGACTCAGGCCAGGCTCCTCCCTTGAAGCATGCACCTGCCCAGAGCACAGGGGGTGAGCCATGGAGGGAGCAGCTGCAGAACGGACAGGCTGTCACCTCCCTCTCTACCCCACCACCATAAAACCAAAACCCTGTGCTACAGCCGCTCACTTGTTGTGGCAGGAGCTTGAATGTCTCAAGCTTCTTCATCTGGAGCTGCAAGGCCACCTTCTCCATCATAAGGACCTGAAGCTTCCTCTTCAGTTGGGACTGGTGACACTTGTGGTCCTCATTGTTGTTCCTGTGGCCAGAGGTGGAGGAGAATGGAAAGAACGAGGAACAGAAAAGACCATTTTGGTGATGAATGCACTGACCTTACCACACAACCAGAGGACCATGGCATGGGATGGGGGCCTGAGGAACCAAGAGTCACAAGTGCCAGTCCAGAGAGTGGATATGAATTGCCTGAGGCTACAAAGGAATCACTGGCACAGCTGGGGCCAGAGCTTGGCTCTGCACATGTTGAAACCTGTGCATTCCCCTCATTGTGCTCAACTGTACCCTCCCACCTCCCACCACATCGACCGCACTGAGACCCCCAGACCTGCCATCCACCATCTCCCTCCTACTTGTTGTCCTCCAAGAGCACGTGGAGAGCATCTCGCTCTTTCTTCGGGTCATGGTAGTACTGCAAATGCAGAAAGGTGAAGTCAGGATTCAGCAGGGAGAAGATGTAGTCTGGGCACACTATCACTGACACCTACAGCAACCATTCCGCAGTGACATTTCCTCCCCTGAATCACACTTGACATCTTTTTCAAGCATTTTCAAGCCCATGTTCTCAGTTGGTCTTACTAAGACCTCAGTAAGGGTGGAAGAGGCAGGGAAAGAGATCTGATTTACAGCTGGCTGACAGAGGCCCAGGGATACCGGGTCATGTTGTCATTGCTATGACTGTCATCACCATCATTTGGCTCTGTATTGAGTGCATCACCAGGCACCATGCTTACAATGCACTGAATCCTCACAATCACCATAGGAGGGAGTTACTATTACTATCTCCATTTTGTAGATGAAATAAAGTATTAGAGATTAACTGCTAACATCACTTACAGCTGGGATGTGAACATCCAGGTCTATCTAATTCTCTAAGGCCATTTTTCCCCCAGGGGTGGAGGTGCAAGCGTGAGGGCAGGAGGCTGGACTCACCCTCTCTGCCTCCTTCCATTGTGCAGAGACAGTGGTCAGTCTCCACTGCAGCTCTTTTATCTGCACTCAAGTGAGCACAGGCAGTTCACCAGATGTTCACACTCCCCTGGAATGACAGAGGTCAGGATGGAGCCCAAAGGATGCCCCCAAAGGCCTGCCAAGGCACCAGGTTGAGGGAGGAAGGGTGCCCAGATTCATACCTGCTTTCTGCCAGACCCCATGGTGAGTGTCAGCCAGGGCTCTCTCTAACTGTGCCTTTTTGGACCTCAAGACGTCAGTGGTCTGAATCTGAGCCTTTGGGAGAAAAGCCAAATGGGTGCTGAGAGAGGGAAAGGAAGGTTCTCCAGGGGACATGAGGGATGCTGTACAGTCCACTCACCTGCATTTGTTTCTGCAGGAAGTTCACCTGCTGACACCTACTCTCCTGCGGTAGGAAGAGGAAAGAAACATCTCTTATGAGGGAAGCAGAGATGCAACGGCAAGGGACAGGACCCCGGAATGCCAACAATGGCCCAGGACAGGCCCACTAGTGAGGCCAGGTTCTCAGGGACCTTGTGGGGCTGAAGGTGGGGTGCAGGGGTTGAGCCTTCTCCAGGTTGGGAGTGGGCATGACAAGCATGCAGCCTCTCCATCTGAGTCTTTCCCCAAACCCATCAGACATGGAATGAGCGAACAAAGAAATCATGTTCCTCTTTCCTGTTGACCCAGAGTTTCCTGGTGCTGTTCTTTCTGTGTGGAGAATCACAGGAAAGCGACTGAGGTTGTCCCCCTCAGCTCCATTCCCCAGACCAGAGTGGTGGGCAGGGACAGGAATGGATTTTCAAGGAAAATCTCTCACACCTATGGGGATGCAAATTGACAAACTCTCCTCGAACTCCCAAGGAAAGAGAATTTGTATCTTTGTTGGTTTTCACTAACAGCTACAGAGTTGAACATCTGAATCTGGATTCTCTTTAAAGGACAGCCATGGAAACACCTAGAAATGGAGGCTGAGAAAGGAAAGACTACCCTTCTCCCAGCTTGTGATTCACAACGGTGCATGTATTCACCACAAACCACACACTACGGGACTGGAACTTTTCTCAATAGCAGGGACCCAGGTATGAAAAGGACAGGCAAGATTCCTGTCTCCTTGATGTTTCAAGTGCACCTAGAAATCTTTCATTCTTATAGCTGAAAGGGGCCTTTGATACCCTCTAGTTCTATCTCAGGACACTCAAGCCCTGGTGGGTAGTTCTATCTCAGGACACTCAAGCCCTGGTGGGAGAGGTGGCTTGCCCCAAACCAAAGACAAAGCAAAGCACGAACTAAGTCAGGGTGGGAACACAGGACTTCTGACAACAGTCAGCCTAGTGTTTCCAGCAGAGGGACAGCTGAGGGCACATGTGGCGAGGAGTCAAGCAGGGGTGTCTGGAGAAGAGAGAGTGGGCAGACACGGCAGCAACAGAAAGAGCCATGCCGCATGGTCTGGGGTCCCTCCCGCTGAGAACTAGGCCCCCAAGCACCCCATTCTCCCTTGGCACAGGAACCCCCAGCCCCTTTTCTTCTGATCCCCAAGGGAAAATTGGAGCCCAGGATTGGCAGTGTGGAATCAGGGGACCCCACTGGACTCTTACCAATTCCTGGATAATACTCCTCCGACATTTGTTTTCTACGTAGCTGGAGTACCAGGCTACTGCTAGATCTAGGCATCTGCTCTGAGGCACGTCCAGAGAGGAGGAGGTGGAGGAGGTCTGGGGGAGAGGTAGAGCAATCATTAGAGGTGGGGGTGGGGGCTGTCTCAGCTGGCAGAGGGGCACCCAGCCCCCACCATGGGAGGTGGTCAAGAGGCTGGCCCACAGGGCACCTACCTCCAGCTCCTTCATGTAAACTGATGTCACAGATACCTTCCCACTGATGTCACAGAGGCCTCCCCACTGATGTATGATGTGGGCTAGAAGAGATGAGAGTGCACATGGAGATGCTCTGTCCCCATCAATGGCTAAGCCCTCTGCTGTCCTTTCTTCCCCATCAGCAATCTCTTAACTGTGAAAGGGAAAAGCAGTAATATTCAGGAGACCTATAAGCCCCTATACTCCCATCCTACTTTACAGTTTTTCCAAACTATTCTTCCTTATACCATCTGATTTAATACCACCAGCAACCTTACAAGGTGTTGTAATGATCACTAAATGGTTGAAGGAATGGACTGATAACATGACTAAAAAAAGGCAATAATGGAATTTAACTTCAGTCTTCTGGGGCTTTGTCATGAATCAGCAGCTGCCAGGTAGCGAAATACAAATCAGACATTGGGGTCCTCTCTTACAGAGCTGTGAGAAGTGCACACTAGTACTTCTTAAATGTTTATGTCAATGTATCCTAATGGCAGAAGTCGTGAGGGCACACCCCTAGGGATCCGGGGACCTAACAAAAGGAGACAACCCAAGCATCATTTCAGAGAGAAGTCTGTTACGATTTTACAAATCTAGATGAATGTCACACTTGAATTCATTAATAGATTTTTCCTCTCTCAAAAAAAATCAAGCAAATCTCATTCTTTAGAAAGATGCCCCCTATGAATCCTGTGGCACCCCAGATTGAGATGATCTGGGCAAGATTCAAGCTGTGCAGTCAGATGCCCAGGATTTGTTCCACAGAAGATAAGCACATCTCCTTCCAAAGGGCACTGACTGAAAGGCGCTCTGGTCCCAGAATCCTAGAGAATTCTAATGTGAGATACAGACTCAGAAATAAATTATAAAGTGTCTCTAGAGAGTAGAAACCTGGGAGAAAACCAAACCAAATCCATTCTGCCAATTGTCACCCAAAGATATTGTCAATATTTCAAGCTCACTGGTGATATGTATCTAAATAAAGGGAGTGAGGGAGACAGAAATCTCTCGGTCCTGGTTCCCCTAGTCCTGAGTGCCCTTCCAAATGGAAATTTGTGCCACGACCAGAGAAGCTGGAATGAAGGTGAAAACACTTCAGGGGACTGGGCCATCAGGTCAAAGGCTGGGCTCTAGTCAGTAATGACAGGGGATAGCTGGTGAGGGCATGGGCTGGGATTGCTGAGGGCACAGGGATGGCTGAGAAGACTTTGGTGAGGGGAGTGAATAGGCTCAGAGGGACAAGCTCCATGTGCCTCAGAAGCAACACCGAGTCCTGCCCCTGTCCCACCACCAGAGGGGCCTTGGGCTGGGTCTGGGGCCTGCGACCCAACATGCCATACCTTATTTTTGGCCACAGCCAATTTCCTCTGTCAGGTTTCCTCTGACATCTCGAGGCAGGGAAAAGGTAAGGGGGGCCACGTCACCACCATCCAGGCACTGGGGACTCGCTTTCTTCAGCTGACAGCGCAGATGTGCAACTGAGCCAGAGCTGGTGGGAGCGGGCAGTGCTAGGCAACACTGCAGTAGGTGTGTCCTCAATGCTCACAGCTCATTGGTGAATGAGAAAGATGAAACAAATGGGGGCATGGCCAGGACACAGGGAAGGATGGAGTCACAATGAGAGCTGCGGGTCACTGGCCCCGCCCACCCCAGGGAGGATTTCCCCCCTTGGGGAAATGGGTGGGGCTCTTGCTTGGTGTCCATGCAGCTCTTGTGTGACCCTTCATGGCAGTTGTCAGAGAATTCAAGGCAGTGTGACCCTTCATGGCAGTTGTCAGAGAATTCAAGGCACCAGGCAGAGAAGAGAGGCCACTGTACAGCCCCGGCTCTGGCCCCTCATGTGCCAGTTCAACCCCTGACCCGGGGCGTAGGACCCCAGGGCTCAGGAGGTGGGTGAAGAATGTACAGCAGGGGAGAGTGTATCACTTCACAGTCCCTTTCCGGACTCCTCACAGCTCTTCCCCAGACTTTCTTATATCAGAAACCACCTCCAAAGACCCCCATCCAGTCCTCCAGGTGCTTCTCCACTTGCCCCCTTCCTCGAGGGTCCTTTCACTGATCCTGGTAGTGTAGCTGCCCCTTCCCAGCTGGGTCCCATCCAGGTCACTCCTGCTTGCCAGATGCTCCTCCCCACAGCACCCCCTTCCTCCCAGCACAGGCTCTGGGTCCCAGCAGCCTTTCCCCTTGGGTGCCTCAAGACCAAACTGGGGGGGCTAAAACTGTAAAACTCTCTGAAAAACCCATAAGTATAAATCTTCATGATCTTAGATTAGGCAATGGTTTTCTAGGCATGACATCAAAAGCACAAGCAATGAAAGAAAAAATGGATAAACTGAACATCATCAAAGTTAAAAACTTTTGTGGTTTAAAGAATGCCACAGAGAAAGTGAAAAGGAACATGAGAGAAAGAAAGTGAAAAGAAAACTACAGAATTGGAGAAGAATTTTACAAATCTTATATCATCAGGGTTTTTTTGTTTTGTTTTGTTTTGTTTTTTTAAGATGACCAGTAAGGGGATCTTAACCCTTGACTTGGTGTTGTCAGCACCATGCTCACCCAGTGAGCTAAGTGGCCATCCCTATATGGGATCTGAACCCGTGGCCTTAGTGTTATCAGACCACACTTTCCCGAGTGAGCCACGGGCCAACCCAATCTTATATCTTAGAAGGACCTTGTATCCAGAATATATAAAAAAAGATTAGAACTTGATAATAAAAAGATAAATATCCCATTTTTTTTTAATTGGCAAAAAAACCTGAGTACATAGTTTTCTAAAGAAAATATACAAATGACCAATAAGCACATAAAAAGATGTTTGACATCAGTAGACATCAGAGAAACGCAAATCAAATCCACAATGAGATATCACTTCACACTCACTACTATGGCTACAGTCACAAAAATGCATAAAAACAGTGTTGTAAGGATATTGAGAAATTAAAACCCTCACACACGTCTGGGAAAACTGTACAATGGTGCAGCCACTTTGAAAATGGCCTGAAAGTTCCTCAAATGATTCAGTGTAGAGTTACCATATGATCCAGCAATTCCACTTCTAGTTATTGCAAGAGAAATAAAACTATGCATCCACACAAAACCTTGAATATAAATGGTCATAGCAGCATTATTCACAATAGTCCAAAGGTGGAACTAGCCAAGTGTCCATGAACTGATGAATGAATAAACAAAATGTGGGAAATCCATGTAAATAAACATTATTCAGTCATAAAAAGCATTGGGGTGCTGACACATGCTACAACTTCACATGAACCTTGAAAACATTATGCTAAATGAAAGAGGCCAGTCACAAAGGACCTCATAGTGTATGATACCCTTTTCATTAAATGTCCAAAATGAGGAGATTTGTAGGAAACTAAAGCATATTAATGGTGCCTAGGATTGGAGGGGATGGAATAATGGGGATGATGGCTAAGGGATTTAGTTTTGGAGTAATGAAAGTGTTGTACAATTGCTGTGATGATTGCAAAACTCTAAGTGTACTAAAATCCATCGAATCACACACTTTAAATGGGTGAGTTGTACGGCATGGACATTATATCTCAATAAAAGCTGTTCAAAAACAAATGTGGGGGCCGGCCCGTGGCTCACTCGGGAGAGTGTTGTGCTGACAAACACCAAGGCCACGGGTTCAGATCTCCATATAGGGATGGCCGGAGGCTCACTTGGAGAGTGTGGTGCTGATGACACCAGGTCAAGGGTTAAGATCCTCTCACCCATCATCTTCTGAAAACAAAAACAACACATGTTCCTTCAGCTTCTCCTCAGGATATAGATGTGGCAACAGCCCAATGCCCAGCACAATGACCAGGAAAAAGCCAGATAAAGCATAAAAGTCCTATTTTGGAGGCATAACGGCGCTGTGGACACGGACAATTAGATGACCTTGAATGTCACAGTAGGTCGCGTCCTCGGAGGCCTGGTGTCCCCAGCTGCCGCAGAGGCTGCACGTCCGGCGTCTGCCAGATTCAAACCAAGACGGAGATTCGAATTCTGACCCCGAGCCCTGCAATTGGGCGGGAGGCGTGTTGGCTGCCAATGGGAAGAGGCGGAGGGCGGGGCGGGGTCGGGGCCAGGCCCCGCAGCAGACAGACAGACAGGGCGGCTGGCACGAGCCGAGGCCATCCCCGCGCCAGCAGCACCCGCCTGGCTCCGGCCCCTCCCGGCGCCCTGGACACCCCCTGCAACCTCCTGCCCGAGCCCCCAGCCCCGCCTGCACCCTGGGGAGGGGCCTTCATGTCTCCCTCCGGGACTGGCGGTGGTCGGGCTCCCCCGGTTACCGAAGCCACAGCTGCATCCTCAGAACGTTCGGGTTAAGCAAGGGAAGGGCTGGACTGGACATTGTCCCCCACGCCCCTTGGGGAGGGCAGCCATGGACCCAGGAGTCGTCGCCTGCCTCTGCCCTCCCGCCCTCCTTCTGGGGCACCGCCTAACAAACCCAACCCAGCTCAGGGTGGGCAGCCCATGGCGGAAGTGGGCCGGGCAGGTGGGTCCCAGCAGAGGGTGGCGGTGGGTGCGTCCAAGCCAAAGAGCAACCGCCCAGCACCATCCAGGGTCATTATGGCTGCAGGTGGACACTTGCGGCTTCCCGAGGGCCACTGGGGACGACGCCTGACAGCTCACCCGTACACAGAGGGCACACTGAGAATCTGCTCGGGCTACTGCAGAAGTGGTCTTGAGGCAAAGGTTTTCAGGGAAAAATCATCCTGGTAAATTGCAGCACTGACGAGCCCGAGTTGAACCACAGCCCTCACTTCAGGGGAAGGTCTGGGTGGTCTGAAACTAGGAAGGGTTTACATGAGCACGTGCACGTGTGTGTGTGTGTGTGTGTGGCTGTGAGGGAGGAACATGCCGTGTGTGCTGACCTCACCCTGCGAATGCTTTGCTTTACTCTCAGGATGACTTTGGGCTGGAACAAAAGACGGGGTGAGGTTGAGCCGTCCAGCCTTCACGCGGGGTGGGAGACAGAGGTGGGGGGCGGATCTGAGGGATTCCCACCGTCCATGCCGGGTCCTTCATCCCGTCAGTTGGTCCCCAAAGTTGGCTGTCTGTGCCCAGCAACCCAGCTGGGCCTGAGAGCAGGACAGAGAGCCCTGGGCCTGGGGGTCCACAGTGGGGTATGGGGAGGCAGACAGGAGTCGGGGAGGATGTGTGTGTGTGTGTGTCTGTGAATGTGTGTCTTTGTGAGTATGTGTGTGTGAGCATGCATATGTGTCCATGTGAGTGTTTCCGTGTGTATCGTGGGTGTTTCTCTGTATGTGTGTGTATCTGTGTGTATCAGCACGGGTGTTTATGCTTGTGCGCACAAGTGTATGTCTGGGTGTGCACATGTGTCTCTGTGTGCTTGTCTATGTATGTTTGTGTGTATCATAAATGTGTGTCTGTGTGTAGAGGTGTCTGTGAGCGTGTGTGTCTGCATGTCTGTGTGTCTCTGTGTCTGTGTGTGTCTCTATATGCACGTGTGTCTCTGTCATCTTGGGGACAGAAGCAAAATCATATAGCAGGGAACATTGTCACAGGAAGGGAAAGAATCATGGTCATTTTTGAAATCAACCTATTCTGTTAGATTAAAATGAAAGCCCTCACTAAAAAGGTGACATTTGAGTTAAAATGTAAAGTTGTGGGAAAAGAGATATGATGTTATCTTGGGGGAGATCATTTCAGCCATGGATAGCATTCAGGGCAAAGTCCTTAACGCAGGCACATTCATGGATTATTAAAGAAGAAATAGGAGGTGAGTGCGGCTGTCCCAGAGTAAGCAAGAGGTAGTGCATCCAAGTCATTGAAGTCCTGAGGTTTGGAGAAAAAGTGATTTAGTGATTTCAAAGTTCAGAGGACTAATTTCATGATGTAAAAACCACATCTGCTCTCAGATCTCAGGTGAGAAGAAATTCTTCATCTCTAAATTACAGTGTAAGGAAGTGTATTTCAAACTATTTTGAGCAGCTTAGCCATTTCGTCCAATAAAATCTTTTGTGGAGTGGACCAAGCTCAACCTCTCATGTCCCCCATCTTTGTAGCAGCCTAGAAATTCTTTCTCAGAAAAGTGTTTTAAACTAGACTAGAAGAACTTTAAAGTCCTGTTTGTGTCAATAGTTGTATAAGGTAATAAAGGTTTCCATAAACTGCCTAACATATCAAATTGAACAGTTACTGGCCCATCATTCCTAGTCCCTACCTCAATAAGCATTGTACCCTTCCAAAAAAAAAAAAAAATCAGCCTTTGAAACTATTCATATTTGTCACTAAATTTTTAAAAATTCTTAGCCAGATATTTAAATTATGATTATTTCATAATTTCTTCTAGTAACAATTCAAACTTCTTCTAGTTTTGAATATTAATTCAAGTGAATATACCCTATGACCATTTTCTGAGAATCTGAAAAAGGTATTATCAGCTTCTGCTTATTTATGATTTTATGGTGCCTAAATTTAAGGAAAATATTACCAGTAGGAAAACTACTCATCTCTAATATTATAATTTTATATTTTAATATATTTTATAATAATTTTTGATTCTGATGTAGATGTGCTATAGGCTAAGAATTTTTTATTTTTGATCCAGTTGCAAAATTACACAAATATGAGGACGACAGGTTGTTTAACTGCATTCATTCAGGTCAATAAGGAGCACATAAGGATTGTGGAATTTTTAAAATATTTATATCTAACCACTGAATTCCACTTCTTCCAAAAGCCAATGAAAACATAAAAAATATTAATGAAGGATGAACATATTATTTTAATATCTTTAGGCCAGGAATTTTTCACTATGAGAACACAGATTATTCCTGTTAATCTTTTACAGTATTTATAACATGTTTAAAATCACTATAAAGAGAAAACATGGTAAGGCCATGAGTCCTACAATCAAACACTTGGTTATACAATATGAAATTCTGCTTCTAAATTAAGAGCCAAACATAGTATAAATAGATGTTAGACACAACATTTTGTAAGTAAAATCAATCTTTGCTCAAAATGAGTGTTTCTCATTGATAGCTTTATTAATCTTAGTAAAAGTTAAAAATCTTTTATTTGGCTTATGCTATTTGAAATAAATTGTAGCAGAGATAGAGCAATTTTAAAACTTGTTAAGATCTTCCTAATGATGCCATTTTCTTTTCTGCTGTCTTTGATCTGTTTTACCTAGTTTTAATTTTGCATTGCTAGGTAATTTTTTTTTCTTTTGATCCAGAAGTGCTGCTTTTAATTTTGAAAGTCACTTGCACAATATAGGTTCTGTAGATAATGCCAGAAAATACAGAGTTGGAAAATGTTAGACTATCTCTTTCAGTTCTTAGTAATAGTTAATGACATTTAAAAAAATTATTGTAAGCAGAATATTGAAGATAAATAATTTCCTTCATATTTCTGCAGAAATGCACAAAATAAACCTTTGATCTAAAGTGACATTTATTAACCTGATTGTGAGATCAACTACATCATTCATCCTGAGTAATAGTTTCCGCTAACCTAGAAACTTTCATCTTAGGATCTCAAAAAATTTAAATACATTTATTCTGTAATTCTTACAAGACTCATAGCTAGGTAGTTATTTTTATTCATCCTTTATTGATGAAGAAACCAAGGCATGGAGATTACCACAAAGTCATACTGAAAGTCAAATTTGAGTATAAATATGAGAGTTGTGCTTTGAATGTCTAGTTTTCTACTATGAAATTGCATTTTTTCATCCAAAACGGCTTGTCAAAATTTATTTTTTCAAAATATGTTTTTGTAAATGATAGTAGAACACATAAAAACATTTATTCTTTAATAAATAACAAAATAATTCTTACTTCCAATTATTATTTTAAGATTTTCCAACATATAAACTATGCAGTTATACTGCAGAAACTTACTGAATATTTACGTGTTCAAAAATAAGGAAACGGGACAGCCCAGTGGCGCACTGCTACAGTGCGCCACTTGGGAGCGCGGCAACGCTCCCGCCGAGGGTTCGGATCCCACATACAGACCGGTTCCCACTCACTGGCTGGGAGAGGTGCGGGTGCAACACCGAGGGTTGCGGTCCCGTTGCTGGTCCCAGTCCGGTGCGGGCACGACACTGAGGGTTGCAATCCGATGCCGGACACGAAAAAAGACAAAAGGGAAAAAAAAAAAATAAGGAAAGAATGTGTAAAAGCTTACAGAAAGGCAGGATCTCAGGGTGAGTAGACATTAATAACTAGTATAAGATCAATTTTCATTATGGACATAATGTTTTATTAATTTATTTGGGCAGTCAAAACACAATGGTGACAAAAATGCCTATAAGTTGAAATCTTTGCTGATCGCATAGCTGTGAAGAACATCCAGACTGCTGTATGTTACAGCAAGAATGGCTCCCCATTACAACTGTAGGTATAGATTTATCTAAACATTGTCATACAACTATACTTCATGACAGTTGATCTGAAGAGTCATCTCTTATTTGCAGTCTTATGTCAAGTACAATATGCTTTTGTAGCACTGTGTCACTCATAGTTAGCAAGCTGTACATTTATATTTATTTGCAAAATTGTTTGATTGTCTCCCTTACAGGACTGTAAGCTGCACTAGAATGGAGATAGTATCTGTTTTCCACACCATTCCTAGTACTTGGGACAGTATCTTTTACATATTAAGTATGAAAATATTAATATATTAAAACATTTTAATTGAGTGGAATATCTGGCTAAATTGTGCTTCAAAGATATTTTTCCATAGTGTGATATCATAATGTAATTATGGTAAAATACCCCATACCATTTACTCATATAACATAATGGGGTAGAAGTGTAACACTGCTTCAAGCATTTTGTTGCCTTCAGATCTGACTTTTAGAAAATTAACCAAATACTCTATCTAGGTTAATGTAAATTCATTAATGTAACTTACTCTGAGATCATGCCACTACTGAAATACATATAAAATATCATAAATTAAATTAATTTAGTTGATCCCTTGAATAAAGCCCAAATATGTTGGGTGAAAAAATTTATACCCTCAGACCACTGCCGAACCTTTTGTTACGTCTCTGTTTTAAGTTCCTTTTGAATCTTCTATGCCTATTATTAGAGGGGAGAGAGTGAATGGATTCCCAAAATGGAGTTATATCGAACAATTCAGTGTATATCCTAGGGAACTGCATGAGATTTCTGACTGTTTCAATAAGCTATTTTGGGGACCAGCTGAATTTTAAAGTGGATAAGAGTATTTTGCTCTATTATCTAACTTAAACTGTTTTTTGCTGCATTAACTTGCTTGAAGTAAACAAGTTTTAAGATGATTGGTGAAAACAATGAAAAAAGAAAAAGAAAAGAAACTGCACCAAATATCACCACGCTGTAGAACAAAATACTTAGGCATAGTCAATATGACTTGAATTTTAACTCAAAATTTGGAAGTAAGCAATTTGCTGTCTGTTAAGAACAATGTCTTCTTAAACATCTGCACTTCTATGTGCATATGTGTGCCAAAGAGTGTATAACACCATTGAGTGCATTGCACACTACAACAAAGGCAAAGGTAGTAGATCAGTTGTTTGACATTGTCCTTATAAATCACAAGTGGCCCTAGCCTGAAGTCAGGACAGGAATTCAAGTCCACTGACTCTGAGTCTGGTGATCCTCTCACTGCAGAGCTCTTAGAAGATCTGTACTGTAGGGTTGTCTCTTGGGCTTCCACGACATGTAGCTCTATAATCCTTCAGTACCTGATTTGGTTTTTAATCACTATATCGGAGGTATAAAGGTCTCATTTTTATTTGAAGTGTAATTCTCTAAAATGATTTAAATTTACATGCAAATATTAAATATCTCAACGCTTATTCATGATGAAGTTTATGGTATTTAATTTAATAGTGTAAGGTTTGTGTGTGTGGTTTAGCAGTTCACACTAATTTCAGATACATCCATTTTCATGGTCAAATAGCAGAATACCTTTTACTTAATACAGATTTATTTGAAAAAGAAATCTCAATATATTTGAGATATTATAACAGCATTATATTGAATGCTGTTGACTGTTGATAAAGCCATATGAAATCACAGACATACACGTGACTGGAATTTTCCCTTTCTGATTTTTTTGTAATTTTCAAGTAGTGCTTCTGGGTGAACTTTTAAATTTAATCCAAGTAAATGCATAAGGAAAAAAAAAAAAAGGCTTCACCTAATATTCTGCCAGTAAAATTAGTAAAACCTGAAAGCATTTTCCATTTTAGTATGTGGATCAGGAGATAAGATGCAATATCAGTTCATTTTCACTGTGGCAAAAGGAAGTGTAATTTTCAGTACTCTTGCTAAATTCTATTATCCACATGGGAGCTGTTATTATCTGCATAATGTACTGAGGCATTTGCAATTAGGCTTACTGCTCAGATTAGTCTCCCTTGGTTTCAAGTCACTTTCATTTGAAATGATAAAATTAAATTAGCAGTCTTACCCAGGTCAGTGTGAAGTTTCTCCTGATAGATTTGCAAGCTATCGTTGCTCTGTTACAATTTTCATATCATAACATTGTATGCATTTGGAACACAGCTATTTTTGCTTCATTTGCAGGGAATTTTAATAAAAGAGGGCAATATATAATTTTGTTTAATTCAATTTCTTCCATTTAGCTATTGTACATCAGTTTAAAATAGCAATAACGGTCCCCGGTCCGGTACGGGGGCAACACTGAGGGTTGCGATCCGTTGCCGGACACGGAAAAAAGACAAAAGACAAAAAAAAAATAATAATAAAATAAAATAAAATAAAATAGCAATAAAATGCTTCACTTTGGAGTACATCTGTACTTTTCTTTCAGTGTTTCAAGATATGATGAGGTTTATACTAAAAATTAAAATACACTGGTACAATAAAATAATACTGAATCCAAATTATAATACAAATTACATTTTTTTTCTTTTAAATGGGAGGTAGCATTACTGTATAAAATTATCTCTATAAAACAAGTAGCCACTTTACTTTTTGCTCTAATTTTCTCTTTCTTTGTATACTTTCACTTATTTTCTTTTTCCTTGACATACATTTATTAAATATAATTGGAGAGGTTTTTGTTTATTTTTTGTTTGTTTTTGTTTGTTCCTTTATTTTGGGGTCTCAGAGTACAGAAGAGAGAATTTTTTTAAAAAAAGGAAAATAACTAAAGCAGACGCATAACATAACATTTACATTCAAATTACACTAAATTTTGTAACTGATAAAAGTGGAAAATACAATGTGGAATTAACAAAAATTCAAACACTCTCAACAATGGAGGTAGCAATATTTTTGCCCTGCTTATTTACAACAGGAGATGAGTTTTAACCCTAGGCTCTTGCCAGAAGGAATTCTCTCCAAGTTTTTCAATTATACCTGTTCTGTCACACTTGGTGCATTTTTTCAGTCTTCTTTCTACTTGGAAGCCCCTGAAGGCCTTTCTAACATCCTTAGACTAAGATGGGTGCAATTGTTTGGAATCCCACAGCACCATGCCCTTACCTCTGCTTGGTAATTTTTATAACATTTAGCTCATCTTTAAGGCATAAAATGCCTTATTAATTTCTATTTCTCCAGAGATTATGGATTTTTAACAGAGAGATTCAATACCATTTTTTCAAAGATCAAAAGACTAAATGAATGAATGATTAATTAAATGATTGGTTAGGTAATTTTGGGGGGGAAGTAGAAAAGACTGGTAACCAATAAGAGACAAATTGTCATAAAGCCTTTTATAATTATATTTTCTCTTTCCTTGTGATGTGTACATTTTTCTGACTCCAAGATCACATCTGGCTGTGTGTGTGTGTGTGTGTGTGTGTGTGTGTGTTTAGAGGAAGAGAGAGGGAGAAAATGTGGTTTCCCTAGGCAAGGCAAACATTCATTTCTATCATCTGACTACCTCACACATTTATTGTACCTGACTCATCCTAGAAAGCAATCATTTGAAGCCCTGTTCTAATATATCTTGGGAATAACAAAGCTCTAATAACAAATGGAAATTAGATAATAAATATTTGTTTTACCCTGGCATTGTTTTTTACAAGAGGATTGGCCATTATATTGAAAATTAATTGGCCATTATATTGAAAATTAATATAAAATTTCATTATATTTGAAAATTCTAATCTTCTGGTACATTTACTATTGTCTGTTTGTTTTAAATTTAGAAATTCAACTTAAACATAAACTTCTCACAATCCTTATCAGAATTCTTAAAATCAAAAATTTTTCGAGGATCAACAGTTAGTCTATAATTGATCTGACTACAAAACCTCATTAGAACTCATGTAAATCAAATATTGGTCTTGATTCCACTTAGTGTGAGCATTCATACATTTTGGTGCAGAAATATTAATGTAGTTGATTATGCAGTGTTGTTAATATTTGATATATGCTCCAAATTCCTTCCTAAAATAAAAATAAAAATAATCTGAATTTTGAAACATATCTGGTCTCAATAATTTCAATTAAGATAGTAAAAAACTGTAAAAAATAAATATAAAACCACCTCAAATATAAATATAGGTAAACTCGGAATTTAAAAAAAAGAAGTTTCAAAGGCAGATATACAGGTCTGATAGTTCTAAATTACTACAAAGTTGATTCAAATTTTAGCTTAACTTTCTTGAAATCCAAGCAAAATGTTAGAGGAAAATAACCAATTACTCTGTTTACATTATCAGTCAGAAAAATGATGTTAGATGTAATGGAAAAAATATCAAGCAGCAATTCATAATTCCTGAGGTCCCTCTCAATTCTGATGCAAATTAGACTGGTAAACTGAAATTATTTTATAAATTTCTGAATAGAAAGTTTCTTCACTTATAGTATAGTATATAATAATTGCACTTAAAAATTTTTCAGGTTTTAAATTTTATAATATCACCAATTGGATCGTAAAAGGAAAGATATTTTAAGAAATAATAATAAACATAATTTTCTCAGAAATAATGATAATTAAACTCAGTTATTTAGACCATGAACTTATTACCAGCAGAATATAGTTATTGATAACCCTGATAAGGAAAAAAAGGGGGGGGGACAGAAATTATCAAAAAAGTTGTGGATATAAGCTGCGGTTTATGGAGGAAAACAATTTTTTTTTCCCTACGGAATAGACTTTTGCATAGTCTATATATAGTAGCTGTAGTAAGAAATAAAAAGAAACACCTCCTGCAGCTGGCAGAGAAGGGATGCTTTATTTAGTAGTTACACAGACATTCAAATTTTTCCTCAATTAGAAAGCTATTTTAAACTTGAATCTAGGAATGAGCTTTATTAATGTATCCGGACACTGTAAATCTTTTTCCCATGATAGAAATTCCCACAATTAGTTATTTTAAGCCATCCCTTTATTAAGCTGTGTTTGATCACATCATCAGTAGACTATTTTGATAATGTCTTTAAAATATACTACTATAATATTTACGTTTAAAGATACCTATAATGATGCTACCTTAATCTAACAGGTTTACTTTTTATTCTCCTTACCTTTCATACTAACTATTTGATGTACTATCTTCCTTGATACTAACTAAATACTGGATAGGATTATGAAATATGGGGAGGTAATACTGTAAATAAAGCATACTTTCTAGAGAAGCAGTTCCCCCAGACTCATGTAACAGATAATGATATCTTCCCTAGCATATCTTACTGGTAATAACTACTAATTAATGAAGGTGCTGAAGTTGCCTAGACATGTGAGACCCATCCTATCCTTCTCTCTTTTCACACCATGGTTGAAGTTGTTGATCCAGGTTTCCAAACATTTATGACTGGAAGCTCATATTTCCAAAAGAAAACAAGTTCAATTGATAAAACAAAAGCAAAAATAAAAACAAAACTTTGCCTTAATCCTTTTTGGTTTAGATCATGTATATTGCATATAAGGTAATCCTCTTATGTCCAAACAGGGATGTATCTCTTCATTGATCTGAATCTTATCACCTTGAAATCAGAGAAGTATGACATTTTAAAGGTATTTCATTAAGAGATTTTTGCAAAACTATGCTAAGTTGAAAGACTTATCATAGTATCCAGGCCCTACAAAGAAAAACCTGATATAATTTAAATTCAAAATTAACAGATATATGGATATGCACAATTTCATTCAGTTGTACTGAATAGCAATTAATTTTAAAGGCCAGAAAAATGGACTAATCACTAAGCAATTATTAATCTTCTATAAAAATATCATAATCCCATTATATTACTGGCTAAATTATTTTCTACAACTGACTGACAAAAAGTGTTCTTTACAATCTATATGTGTACTGTCATAACACCATAACACTTGGCGGGGCCTGAAAATTAATAGGAATTCATTACAAAATAATGTTTCTGAGAATACCATATTTTAAAAACACAGTTTATTAAAGAAAGTGGGATGTATTTATATATGTCTTCCAACTAAATAGAAAATAGGACCATAAAAGAAGACCAGTTAAAGATGAGTGCAGCTTCTTGCACAATAAATGAATAGAAAACTCAGTCAATTGGACTTTTTTTTCCCCTCTGCAAGCATATCAGAAGATGACTCAGTTCAGACTCGCCTGTTAATGTATTAATTTAAAAGGCTCTTATCTTGCTTTTCCAACCTCCCTTCTAAGCCAATATCTTTCTGAATGGCACTGAACTTTAACAGAGAAAAGGTACTTTCTATGCAGGACATGAAAAATGCATACAGCAGCAGAAAATAAGCCAAATAAAAGTGAAGCCAACAAATTGTCTCAGTGGGATGGGGTGCAGCAGGGACCGAGCTATTTGTGAATCTGTCAGACTAAATCCTGTCTTAAAGCAGTGCACTTGTTCTATACACACTGTTCTAATATGGTAATACCTGAAAAGTAAAAGGATACACTTCATGCATTTTAAGGGCTCACTATAATGAATAAACCTAGGGTTTTTGTTCTCCTCGTGTGTCACTCATTTGATAACCAAGAAATTTTGAAGTGTACAATTTGTTCACAAAGTGAACTCCAAGACATAGATACAAACAGTAGTTTTTACTCTGATTACAAATACAACACCTTCTCTGTAGATAATTAAAAAAAAAAAATCAACTGTAATCCTATCACGTCGAGATACTCCTATTAGTATTCCTTCTCTGTATTCATTCTATTCATTTGCATTTATACTTTATTAATTCATTTTAACTTGTATAGTATATGTAATTATGTTTATTATAATTATTTATAATTTCTATACACTTTAATTTAAAATTTTAATATTTGACTGTTTTGACTGATAAAAATGGTAACTCCATATGATTTGACTTAAAAATCTGTATTATATCAAATACACAATGTCTTATCTTGCTTTCTCAGTTAAGATTATATTATCATCATTTAAACATGTTTTGATTTCTATTTGTTGCCTTAAATTTCTTTGCATGGGTGTTACCATAACTCATATAATAGTTTCTTAACCTTCTAACAGTTTGGTTATTTCAAACTTCTCTTTATTTTAAATCACTATGAACATCTCTGTTCAGAGTTCTTCAAACAGGTCTCTAGATATTTCCTTAGGATGTTACAATTACCAGACATTAAATCTATAAGTGTCTCGACCCACATAGCAAATTTCTTTCCAGAAATATGATACCGATGTGCACTGTCCCAAGTAGTCTATGGTCATCTGTCTCACATTTTCTCTCAGCAATGGCAATACCATGCATACTTTCTAAACCATTGCTTATGTAATAGGTGAAAAATGTTTTGAATGCGATTAAATAAAGGAATATGCATACTACTGCTAAAACATAATAAGATTAGGATGTCAAAGTGAACTTCTGAGTTTATTAGTTGTCCTATTAAACACCCACCAAAATGATATTAAAGAAATTTGAAAAAAAAAAGGATAAGCCCAAAGCACAAGGAAAATAGGAAGAATATTCTTGCCATGCTATCAGCAGGCAAGATATTTCAACAAATTTCTCAAAGATGGAAAACTGAAGAAACAGTATGGATTGATATGCCCCATAAATGGGGGCTAGAGCAGTGGGCTCAGTCATGTGGCTCAGCTTATACCCTGAGATACATCAATTCAATGAGTGTACATTCATCTGAGGGCAGGAATGAGAAGACGGGCAGACAGTAATTAAAAGATTGTATTGAAAAAATCAAACTTTCCCCACATACCTTCCCTGCCCTTTCTGCAAAATGGTCACCACACAGGAGTTAGCTAGTAACAGGCAAATGAAAATAAATGAAAAATAAAAGGCTGGATATGCAGCCTGGTAGAGTGTAGAGAGAATAAGGGTTCTCGTGTCCTAAGTTAAAGCCCTAAATATTTTAGCACTTCAGGTTGGAGAATGGGAACTTACTAATACTTGACTACTCCTTAAAGTAGAGATTATCACTAGACATGCCTAACCCATGCACACAGAGCTCCTAAGAATTTGTTTTGTCTCACTTTTTAATATGAGAGGAAAATCGAGGGTCACCCAAAGATTGAGAACAATTTCAGTAGGATAATACAATCTGATGTTATGATAAATAGAGATAATTCAAAGATTTAAAATTAAACTTAATTTAGTAGCCCCAGGCACATTGTAGAAGCTATTATAATAATTAAACAAGGACAAAGGCCTAAAAAGGTATTACACCTGATTGATGAGGATGGATGAAGAGCATAGCGAGGCAAGTATATGTGCTTTGGATATTTTGTAGTTTTAAACTCAATACATCAATAGAAAAGCTTGAGACACTGACACAGCTTAAGTATGTGATGAAAAGATAGAAAAGAAAAATATAGGCAATAAGTAATTCTGGGGATGAGGCAATGGTGGCAACTGTGGGAAAAAGATATATATTATAGCACATTATTTGGTTCTGAATTGAACACTATTACAATGCAAATCCTATTAATTAGTTTAAATGAATTTGAACCAAATTGGTTTTATGTACTTTTCTTTTTAGACCATTAACAAGAGTAAGAGAAAAAAAATGCAGGAGGGATTAAAAATATCACAGAGTTAAATCAAATTATTAGGAACAAAGAATAAACTTAGATAAATACTTGGAAAAATTTTAAAGAAAGAACCACATTTCAAAAAAACCTGAGAAGAAATACGACCTTAGATTTTTATCTGAGTAACTTCAATAGAAATACGTAACTTCAGTAGAAGAGATTAAAAATTTAAGCCTTGTTTTAGCAATTTTAACTAAAATATATTTATTACACATGGAAAGTTCAAAAACCAAGTGTAATCAAGTTCTAAATGTTCAGTATGTTGCTGAATTGTTCTGAGTTTTTTCCTGATATTATTTTCACCACATTTCTTCTCCAAAGTAGGTTGTAGATGGTGAGAAATTAAACCAATATAATTACCTGTCCCTGTGTAAAAATTGAAACCAGGTGTATTTTCCTGTCCGAGTAAAACAACTCTGAGACCAAACAAAAATAACCTAGCAGTTGGCCCTAAGAAATATTTTCTCCCAGAAAATAAGTCTGTAACCAAACTAAATTATCCTGCATGAACTAAATACAAAATACTAAATCGACTCATTTTAAAACCATTGCCTTGCTATACCCACCTATCCTCCCAGAAAATAAGTCTGTAACCAAACTAAATTATCCTACATGAGCTAAATACAAAATACTAAATCGACTCATTTTAAAACCATTGCCTTGCTATACCCACCTATCCAAAGGTTTTATATCATAAACTGGGCTTAATTCTGTTTCTTTACCTTGCAAAATGCAGGATCACGGTCCTAAAACACTTTAAATAACCTTCTGCACTTTGTCTTTGATACACAAATAGGTCTCTGCCAAGTTCATGTTCTCCCTTGCTGCAGTAAGCTTAATAAACTTAATTTTGCTTGATCAACTGATTTTCTTGCTGATTTTGGTGTGGGATGTGAGTCCTCAAAAGTTCTGGATACCCCACCAAGATCCAGCAGAGACCATTGTGCCACCATGGCTCAGTATCACTACCTCAGAACCAGAGATGCCTACTGGGGTCTCTTGTGGCCTCCTTCTGCCATGGTGACAGGTTCCATGTTGAGTACAAACTACTACTTCTATTGATTGGGCTTCCAACCACAGTTTATTGTCTACCCTAGGAATGTGTATCCAGGTTTTCAGAATCCTTTGATAAACTGATCAGTTTTGAAAATTCGTATTCTTTGTAAAAAATATGTCTTGTTGCTAATTACACTCTGTCTTTCTAGCTGCTGTCATCTCTTTCTGTTGTTAGTCTATAAGTGGAAGTTCACAGGGCAAAGGACAAAAATAGGTCTGCTAGGTTTGTTTTTCAAGTCAGCCACAAGGAAAAACAAGTGATGGGGCATAATATTCTAGTGTCATAGATCAAACTTTCATTGGATCATCTCTCACACAGTTGGAATACTTTCCTCAGTATTACCTTATTTTGTCGATGGGATTCTAGGTCTTGCTGAGATCGGCTCGACACACCATCTTTTATCAGAGGTTGCATATTTGTCAGGTCTCCAGGTGGAAATTACCAACCATTAGGTTGGGGTCCTGAGATATGTTAAACTCAAGCAACATATTAGATCGACTATTGCCAGACTTTCATGGGTTTGTACCAATCCATGTACACATCTCTGAGCCAGAATTTGCCTCCCCTATGACTCATTATAACAATTTTTGCACTTTTATTTCTAAACATCAAAATGTAACAAAGTATAAATTACAATAAAATGATCACTTTGGATACTTTCAAGATAAAAAATATATTCAAAACACATCTTACAATAATGCATTGAACTTTCAGAAGAAGAGAACAGAACTATAGTTAATAGAGGTGGGAAAGGGGGAGGGAGCCTGGGTAGGGAGAAATTGAGTAATGGACACAAAGAATAATTATGTTTTGTCATGATGAATATGCTAATAATCCTGGTTTGGTCATCACATATTGTGCACAAATACTGATAGTCAACTCTGTACCCCACAAATATGTATAATCAATTATGTTTCAACTATAAAAATGCACCTTACAGAAATGAGAATTAGGAACAGCAGTGTGAGAACCTCTTCCAGTAAAGCAAACATTCAACTGGTGAAAAATTCAAACAAAACAATTAAAAAACTAAAAAAAAAAATTAAAGTCCCTGGAAATTGTCCCAAGGGCATACTGCAAATGGAAACATTCAAGAAAATCTAGTAAGTCTCCATTAAAAACAGTGAGACTCTTGGCTCACTCCTACATCCCCACCCCACCCCCAACCCAGTGTGACAAAATCTCTACTGCAGGTCAGTGTGGCCAAGAAGACAGGTTTTATCTTCTCACAGTTTCCAGACTAGGGCTACAATTTTACCCCTGGAGGGGCCGGCTGGCAGCATCTCTCCTCTCATTTTGACTCTTCCCCTTGTAGAAGCTCTGTTCCGGGCAGGCACAGTCAAGAGGACTAGGGCTTCCATCCCACTAGCCCCTTTTGGTAGGTTAAAATCTCTACCCTAGTTATGGCAAGCAGTGGATACCTGGCCCTAGTCACCCCCACCCCAGCTCTCTCATGTGTTGGAGGTTCCAGTACTAAAGAGGAAAGAAAAAATAAATAAATAAAGAAGAGGATTACTGTCTACATCCAGCACATGGCTGGTAGAAGAGGGTTTTCACTCCACAAGTGAGCCACTGTTCCCTCACCCAACTCTGGTTCAGGAGC
>NW_007727648.1:105775-109703 GCF_000696425.1 Galeopterus variegatus
AAAAAGTCTCCTCAGCTTTTCTTAAGGAGACTAATTTTACTTGCTGTACAGTGTAGAAGTTAATGGAGATTTTAATTGTGAACCATTAATAGCGGACAAAAATAGGAGACCAGCTAAAAGTTTAACACAGAGAACCATGAAAAGAAACAGGTAAGAAGGGCCCTCATAAAGTATGAGGTCAGACATAGTCTAAAATATCCAGTCTTGCAAAGGGGCCTGACATTAATTGGATCAGACTGTTTTATAATTTCTACCTTAGGTTATGGTCAAAAACAGCATGACAGTCAGCTAGGAATCAGTGGAGACCAACAGTGGAGGCTGAGTGCCAGAGCAAAAGAGGCAGACCAGCCAGAAGATTAACTGAGAAGGAGAGGGTCAAAGAGGAGCCTGACTAAACCCTCAGTCATCTCACTGATGGTCAGAGACTGTGTGCAAGCTCAGGTTGCACTATATACGGAGTGACGACAGAAGCTGCACGCTGCAGGGTAAATTAACACACTAAAGTTCTCTACCCAGATCAATAAACGAGTGAACAACACAAACAATAACAAACACTGGAGGGGACCAGGGTCCAGAGTTGCTGCTATATTTTATCTAAAGTATTCAATTTCCAACGCAGAATTATTAGATATGTGTTATAGACTGAATGTTTGTGTCCTCCCAAAATTTATGTGTTGAAATCCTTACTGCCAAAGTGATGGCATTAGGAGGTGGGGCCTTTAAGAGATAGTAAAGTCATGAGAGTGGAGATTTTATGAATGAGGTTAGCGCCCTTATAAGCATGAGAGCTTGCTCTTGTTCTTTCTTCTCTTAGCCAAAGGAGGATACAAAAAGAAGAATGCCCTCCCCAGACAGTGGGTCTGCTGGAACCTTGAGCTTGGACTTTCCAGTCTCCAGAAATGTGAGAAGTAATCGTTTGTTGTTTAAGCCAAGCAGTCTATGATATTCTGTTATAGCATCCTGGGCTGACTGAAATGCCATGCAAAGAAACAGGAAAATATGTCCCATATAGAGAATGAAAAAGCAAACAGAGCCTATTGTAAAACTTAGCAGACAAAGACATTAAAGCAGTTATTATAAATATAAATATTTTAAAACTAAGGGAAATCACATTTAAGTAAAGAAAGGTATAATGGCAATTTCTCATTAAATGGCGGATTTCAACAAAGAGATAAATATTATCCTAAAAGAACCAAATGGAAATTCTGGTGTTGAAAAGTGGAATTAAAATGAAAAATTCATGAGAGAGACTAAATAGTAGATATGGCCTGGCAGTGGAAAACAAATCAGCAAACTTGAAGATAGGTTGATAGAGATTTGCAATCTGAGGACAAAGAAGAAAAAAAAAAAATGATGAAGAAGGATAAACAGCCTCATAAATATCAGGGCACCATTTAGCACAACATTCTAGAAGTACCAGAAAAGGGGAGAAAAACATATAGGAGCAGAAAACATATGGAAGAATCATTGGGATAAACCTTCTGAAATTTGATGGAAAACATTAGCTATAACATTGAATGAATTTCAAATGGGATAAATGCAAAGAATCCACACACAGACATATAAATCAAAATGTTAAAACCCAAAGATAAGGAGAATGTGTTGAAAATAATAAGTAAAAAAAAAAAACAACAAGATTTCCTGCATTAAAAACTTAACTACAAACCTACTATAATAAAGACAGTGTGGTACTGGATGAAGACGAGATATATAGATTAATAAAACAGAACTGAGATTTCAAAAATAAAGCCATACATTTGTGATAAATGTTTTTTGCTGTGGATGGCAAGAGAATTCAATGGGGGAAAGAATAGTCTTTTCAAACAACAGTGGTGGAACAACTAGATAAAAAAGAATGAAATACTCCCTTTTGCAACAACATGGATGAACCTGGAGAAACCTATGTTGAGTGAAACAAGAAAAACACAGAGGGATAAATACCGCACATGAGAAAGGAAAGGAAGGAAAGAAAGACCACAGCAGTGCGTTGGTCTTACAGAGGGAGGAGACATTCCAACGGCTACAAAGCGGACTGTGTGGCGGGGGGGGAGGTGGAGGGAGCTTGAGGGATAGTTGGGTGGGGACATGGGGTACAAAAGTAATTTCTGTTAATGGGTGTGCCCTCAGTATGAATCTGGCTTTCACATCATGGGCATGAGGGGTGACAATTAGCTTTGTATCTTGTGAATATTCTTAATAAAAAAAAATTAAATTGTACTTTTATCTCACACTATTTACAAAAATTGAGTCAAAATGGACCATAGACCTATGTGAAAGAGCTAAACGTAGATATCTCTAAAAAAAAATCATAGAAGTAAATCTTTGTGACCTTAGGACAGGCTATTGTTTCTTAAGTACAACAGTAAAAGCATCAGCAACAAAAGAAATAACAGATAAATTAGAATTTACCAACATTAAAAATATTTTTTTATTGAAAGGACACCATCAAAAAAGTGAAAACACAAGAAATATTTACATATCATATATCTGATAAGAGACTTGCATCCAGAATTTATGAACTCTTACAACTTAACAATAAAAGGAAAAACAACCTAATTAAAAATGCACAAAGGATCCAAATATACATTTTTTCCTATGCAAACATACAAGGGGTCTTCAAAAAGTATACAGGCGGATTGCATTATCATTTAATTCCATCTTTCCATGAACTTTTTGAAGTACCATTATATGAATGACCAGTAAGCACCTGAAGATATATTCCATATCACTCATTAGAGAACTTTAATTCAAAACTCCAATGAGATACCACTTCACATCCACTAGAATGATTATAATAAAAAAGGCATGTTGGCAAGATGGTGAAGAAATTGGGACTTTCATATATTGCTGGTAGTAATATAAAACAAAAAGGTACAACTATTTTTGGAAAATGGTTCAGTAGTTCCTCAAAATTTTAAACATAGAGTTACCATGTGATCTTAGGTACATACCAAGAGAAATTGAAAAGTACATCCACACCAATGCTTGTACATAAATGTTCATAGCAGCATTATCAATAACAGCCAAAATGCGGGCTCACCTCAAATGTTCATTAATTGATGCACAGATAAATAAAATGTGTTATATTCATATAACGGAATATTACGCAGCTTTAAAGAGTGAGGAAATGCTGACATATGATACAACAGGATGAACTCTGAAGACATTATGCAAAGTGAAATAAGTCAGTCACAAAAACAGAAATTCTGTATGATTTTACTTATCTGATGTACTTAGAGCAGTCAAAATCATAGAGACAGAAAGTTGAAGGGTGGTTTCCATGGGGTGGGAAAGATGGGACAATGGAGAGTAACTGTTTAATGGCTGTAGAGTTTGAGTTTTACAAGATGAAAGAGTTATGGTGGTGATGGTTGCACAACTTTATGAATGTATTAACACCACTGAACTGTGTACTTAAAAATGGTAAATTTATGTTATGTGTGATTTTACCACAATAGAAAAAAGAAAGCCTTTGAAAAAAACAAACAAAATAAAAAGCCTTTGCCTGGTAATCCAGGTCACTGTGGAACGTGGGTGTAGTTTCTGCTTTACCATCCTGCATTTGCCTAGCTCTGTGTGACAAGGTGGATGTGACAACAGACAAGGCTTAGCCTTGTGGGTGGCTGGTCATCCCAGACAAAGAGCAGGATTGGTCTCAGAAGTGCTGCCATTCCACCTGCCTACCCCAGACACACCCTCCCAATCCCTCTCCAGTTCTCATAACATCTGCATTTAACAAAGTCCAGAGCCTTAACCTGAAGAAATGAAACACAACGGCCCCTTGTACACCTGGCCAGGGAATCCTAGCCAACCTCCACAGTGGGAGCATGGGGCAACTAGCTTCCCAGCATCTGGAGATGGAGCACCTGTGTTCAAGTCAGCGAGCAGTTCAAGTAGGTTGAACTGGGTAAGAAAATAAGAGAATTGT
>NW_007727648.1:110217-111130 GCF_000696425.1 Galeopterus variegatus
TCATAACATCTGCATTTAACAAAGTCCAGAGCCTTAACCTGAAGAAATGAAACACAACGGCTCCTTGTACACCTGGCCAGGGAATCCTAGCCAACCTCCACAGTGGGAGCATGGGGCAACTAGCTTCCCAGCATCTGGAGATGGAGCTCTGTGTTCAAGTCAGCGAGCAGTTCAAGTAGGTTGAACTGGGTAAGAAAATAAGAGAATTGTTCACAGGTTAATAGGTGAGAGCCCTGGGAGAATATCTGCACCTAGGAGTCACACACCTGTCCTTGAGTTGGTAATGGAGAATGGATATATATACAATGCGTTTTAAAGGGAGAAAAAAAAGGAAAAGAAAGAAAGAGAAAAGAAATAGAATACCAAAAGAAGCTACAACATGCATAAATCTTGAAAATATTGTGTTAAATGAAAGAAGCCAGTGACAAAAAAGATCACATAATATATGATTCCATTTATATGAAATGAACAAAATAGGTAAATCTATAGACAGAAAGTAGATTAGTGGCTGGGAAGGTAGACAGGACTGGCAAAAATGTTCTAAACTTATATTGTTGTGATGGTTGAACAGCTCTGTGAGTATGCTGAAAACTATTGAATTGTACATTTTTTTTTTTCCCTTTTTGTCTTTTTTTGTGACCGGCAACGGATTGCAACCCTCGGTGTCGCGCCCGTACCGGACCGGGACCGGCAACGGGATCGCAACCCTAGGTGTTGCGTCCGCACCTCGCTCATCCAGTGAGCAGCCGGTCTGCATGTGGGATCCGAACCCTCGGCGGGAGCGCCGCCGCACTCCCAAGCGGCGCACTGTAGCAGGGCGCCACCGGGCCAGCCCTGAATTGTACATTTGAAAGGAGTAAACTGTATGACAGACAACTTGCACAGCTCTCTATGTTGACATTTCCAGTCCCCT
>NW_007727648.1:111174-127265 GCF_000696425.1 Galeopterus variegatus
CCCTCGGCGGGAGCGCCGCCGCACTCCCAAGCGGCGCACTGTAGCAGGGCGCCACCGGGCCAGCCCTGAATTGTACATTTGAAAGGAGTAAACTGTATGACAGACAACTTGCACAGCTCTCTATGTTGACATTTCCAGTCCCCTAAAATGAATAATACTATATCAATTTCTGAATATTAGTTACAAACATAAGAATCTACTCTAGCTAGTTTAACTAGAAAGGAATTTAAGGATGTTATATTTCCCACAGAACCTGCAGGTGGGCTATAGAACCAGACTTGAAAGCTACAAGAAATTTTTGAGCTAGTAGCCACCTTGCTAGGGAAATAACAAGCCACACACCATGGGACTCAAACCTCTTAGTCAAAATTTTATAAAAGAAAAAAAAAAGAGGGAAAAGGGATCATAGAACAAAAAAGGAGACAAATTCCCAAACATTCAATGGTCTATACTTTTGATTAGGAGCCACCTTGCTAGGGAAATAACAAGCCACACACCATGGGACTCAAACCTCTTAGTCAAAATTTTATAAAAGAAAAAAAAAAGAGGGAAAAGGATCATAGAACAAAAAAGGAGACAAATTCCCAAACATTCAATGGTCTATACTTTTGATTAGTATGAGGAAGATTGTGTAAAAGCACCCAGATTTTCCAAATTGTGTCTTTAAGGATTCCCTGAAAAGGCAAATAAAAATATAGAAAACTTTAAACTATGCTGAATTTGGATCACCTAAACTACAACTTTCACCTGTCTGTACCCTATATTCCACCTCCCTTACCTTACAAATCTTTATTGCTGTCCGCTTCTACTCTTCCGCTGACTCCCTTTCTTCCACTCTAGTCAAATAGAAACTCTTAAAGCTCAGCTGTCCCTTTAAAGCTAAACTCCTCCTGACATTATGTTAAATGAAATAAGTCAAGAACAAAAAGACAAATATTGCATAATCTCACTCATGTGGAATCTAAAAAAAATTGATCTCATAGAAGTAGAGAGTAGAACAGTGGTTACAAGAGGCTGGGAAGAGGAGGAATAAGGTTTAGTACTTCATCCCACAGTAGGGTGACTATGGTTGAAAATAATACATTGTGTATTTCAAAATAGCTAGAAGAAAGCATTTGGAATGTTCTCACCAGAAAAATGAGAAATGTTTGAGGTGACGGATATGCTATTACTTTAATTTGATCATTGCACATTGTATACATGTATCGAAAAATTACACTGTACCTTATGAATATGTATAATCATTATGTGTCAATTAAAAATAAAATAAAACTTAATTTTTTTTTTCAAAATTTAAAAATAATAGGAAAATTAAGCTTCTCCAATGGAACTATTCCTTGTGGTCGATTTTAAGCTACAATATCTATCAGAATTAAAAGCTATTTTAAAGGATTTTTCCAATCTTAGATAAGACAGAAGAAATAGTATGAAGGGGTTTAGGATACTCCCGGGGATGAGGTGAACACCATGACTCACTACCTAGATCTCCCTTCAGGAATGAAAGTCTTAACCAGCTCAAGGTAACCCACCTCCTGGAGCAGTGTGCCCAATGTAATATTTTGTTCTTTTTCTAATTTCTTAGTTCAGAAACCCAGATCACATTTTTAGGCTTTCTTCCTTTTAAGCATAAACATTTAGAACTATAATTTTTCCTCCCTAAATTTATTTAGCTATATCCCATCCACTTAAATGTGAGTTTTTAAAATAATTCAATTCTATGTATATTTTCTTTATTTTTGTCATAATTTCTTCATTGATCCTTGAGTTATTTAGAACAAATATTTTATTTGTCTCCATCTTTATTACCTTTGTATACAGAGGATACAGTATGTTTGGTTTTTGCTGTTTGGAATTTGTTGAGATTTGTTTTGTGACCTAGTATATGCACAATTTTTGAAAATGTTCCAATAAATCCGAGGCTGTGGACCTCCAAGTGTCTCCCACATATCATAACAACACCAGCTTCAGTGCTTGTTTACTCTTCTAGTTTTCCCCTTTTGGATGATTTCTAACCTGCGAAAAATTTCCTTACTTTCTTACCCAGTTCAAACATAGGTTAGAAATGTTTTAAAAAATATTTTATTCATCAGGGGTTGCCAAAAGTTTAAGGCGTTGGTGGAGGATTAACTATAGAGAACACAAGAGAACATTTCAGAGTGATGAAAATGCTCTATATCGTGATGGTAGTGTGGTTTCATGAGTATATACATTTGTCAAAACTCACAGAACTGTACAATTAAGTTGAGTGCATTTTACTGTATGCAAATTATAGCTCGATAAAGTAGCCTTAAAAATACTTCAGTATTTTTAGTAACTACACTGAAAGTAATTCTGTTAACTATGACGTTAGCCATACCATCTTAAAAATCACCACCAAATGTTGCAAAGGTGAAATGACAAATTTCAAGCAGCATTTAAGTGACTGAGGAATTCTTGAAAGGCTGGAGGATGTAGATTCCAGAAATAGTAAGACAAGTTACAAGACTACTACAATTAACCAGGAGTTACAGATCTGCACTAAGGCACCGTAATGAATGCTTATAGAGTAATTTTATGTTGCCTTGGCATCCATTTTAATATAAGTTAGACTTTCTCATACCAGAAGCAGGGCTCAGTCATCCTCCAACAGTTCACAGTTCTGTATCTCCCCAAACCCCGGTTCCTCAATGTGATCTATCCAGGTAACCGCCTTTTACAACTGCTTCCTGGTGACCATTTGCTACAGAACAGCTACATGCGGCCTGCTTGACTGGCCCTGCTGAACCACACACACCCCACATGAACTGTGCAAATATTCCACAGTGACTACCTTTCAGTTACTTCATGACCTCCTGGAACTCATACCACTTGCTTTAAACCCACAAATTAAAACTCCCTGTGGGAAATCTGTATAAGGCCCTGTACCCAATAAAGGTGTTGGCCCATGTGTCCCTTTCTCTTTCTCTCTTCCTGCACTCTGTGACCTCTATTTGTGTGGCCTACATGTACCTCCCAGGTCTGTAAGTATTAAAACTCAAGTTTTCACACTGTGATGGTGTCATTAAAGCATGCCTGACAATGAGACCTCCCCACAGGGACTCATGCTGGTGAATCTCCTGCTTGTGCTCTTTGTCCAGGCCTCTGGTGGCTGTTGGCATAGCTACCAACTAAGTTGACGAAGAAACTTATAATGATTACTTTCAAAATAGAAAGGGATTGAGATGTGACATGGAAGATGAATGCTTTGGACTCAATTTCTGATAAGGTATGAGTAAACTCCCCTTTACCAGAGAAGGAAACACGATAAGATCACCACACTGTGGTAAGTTTATTACTTCAAATTAATCTATCCCATGAGCTACTTCACATTAGCTGAGAAGGCAGAATACAGTGTAATTATAAAAGTATTATTTCTCTAAGAAGTGAGGAAACAGATGAATGGAAAATCAGTCTCTCCTAGGGAGGCAACTGCAGTCCAATGTCTCTGCATCTCTGGAAAGAAGAGCTGAAAAGGCCAGAAAAGTATGTGGACAGAAAGCTGACATAAAAGAAGAGATGCACTGGACACAAATTTCAGCTCCTTCTGATTTCACTGTGGCCTAGGCCCGCTAACTAGTAGTGATAATACTGTCCCTCTGTTGTAAGTCCTTTTGTCCTTTCAGATCATACTGCTTCCTTTTAGCCTTGGGAATTACAGTGGACACTTTTGGATTTGAGATCAAACACTATTTAAAAACAAACAAACAAACAAAAAACCTCTAAGTGATGACCAAGAAAGACACTAAGAAAGAAAATCTATAAATATCAACGGTACCTGTCACTCGGTGAATGAAATGTAATTGCTGACACTTTCTTCGTTAGAATAATGGGAGTGTCAGTCTAAATATGAATCAAATTCAGACTATCTTTCAACAGGATCGCTCTAAGGAAATACCATGTGGCCATGTGTTTAGGAAGCAGCATTCAGGCAGGAATTGTAGAAATCCATTCTGCAGTTAACACGTTTAAAAGGGTTGCCAGTTTTACTATGTTTTATCAAAAGGTACAATCATCTTCCTGAAGATTATTTACACTGTGGGAAATAAAAAATGTCCTTAGTAGATTGAAAAATATAAGTCCCTAAATCTCAAAGGAATCAATGAGCAAACGAGCATTTTCTTCAGCCTGCAATGAGCAGCTGTGTAAAAGAATTCTAAGACTTTTGGAGGGAATTACACAATAATACAAATTCCCATCGTGCCACTTTATATGTGTGCGTAATGACAAATAGACCTGATTTCCTTGATAGTGGGTGAGTGTACATTTGGAAGAATAAAACTTAAACTGCTGATTTGATGAGTTGCTATGAATATATAAGAGAGCAAAAAACAGGTAAATTCATGGAATGATGAGATTTCTGTTCTTCCAGGATGATTAAATTGCACCTATAAAACAGAAGTATCATGACTGCAGATACAATGTTCTAAACATCAACTAAATGGCACTTTATTGAATGTTTACCTTTTCAAGGGTCAGCAGTAACATCTTTCATCAGTCTTTAGCAAGCTCGTGGATTGGTTTTCCAAATTAATAACACATATTCTTAAATATCTTGAGTAGAAATACTCACTAATTAAATAACTATTTTTTTTTCTTTCTGTCATTTCATCTTTAGCTTTGAGACCATTTGAATTATGTTGATTTTGCCAGAAGCAGCTCAACATGGAAAATCAAGTTTTCTTACAAACAATAAAGGAGATTGGTGTTACCACTCATGCTTTCAATTTGATAATGTAGCAATATTAACTTTATATTCATTTAAAATTGTTTATTAATGGCACATTATTCTGAAAGTAGAGGAAAGATTATGGCAATAAAATAGCAGTGCCTGCTCTCCCCAAGTTTAGAAACAAATTGGAAATAAGACAAAAGTGTTGACAAGTAGACAACCAAATAATATCATTCTGACTAATGACTATACTCATATATAGTCCTTAGACCAGAGTCTCTAGTTTCACCCTAGTTGAAGTACTAGAAGCAGCTCTTCCTGATTAGCAAGCAATATCTCTATCTCATTCCTTTTAAAGAATTAAAATTTTTATGTCTAAAGCATAAGTAGTTTAGTTTACTCAATAGCATACGTGCTCTGAGAAGCAAAAAGTAATTTTGAATAATAACATTTGTAAGACAATATTTAAACCTTAAACACTAGTACAACAATGTGAATGTACTTAATGACACTAAACTGTACACTTCAAAATGGTTAAATTGTTATATATATTTCAATACATACAAATACACACAAATAACCTAGCTTAGCTCTCTATCTCTATTCCTTATTCCTGATATAGTATTAAAATTGTCTCAACTCCTAAAACTTCTAGTGAACAAATATCTGATGTTAATTGGGGCTGAGTGGAATTACCATTCAGTATTTAATATTATGATATCAAGTCTGGAATTCCAATGTGTTTAAGATATTCTAACTACGTGAAAAAATAAGTAACATCTTTTCAAACACCATAGACAAAATTTAATCCAATCGTTCATTTGTCATTAAAAATAGACATCTTTCAGGAAGGTGGCTATAGTCCTAAATTTTAATGTAACCACTTTGTTTAGAAAAGTTAGTTGACAGGCTACTTTCTTTGAAATGTGTATTTTCCTAAATGCTAGAGATCAAACAGCATTTCAAAGTAGTTTCTGTGCTCAACATGTAATCATAACAGTTCACTGTTATAAATGGTTTTGGTTTTGTTGTTGCTATTGTTGAATTTAAGTCATAAGTAATTGTTTTATAATTATGTAATAATATTTTACAGCACAAAGCTATTATATTGTAGTTTAAAGTACATGCATTCATGCAAATAAAGTAAAATATTGTCTTAAAATCATCCACGAGTTCATTATTAAGCAAATATTTTGTCGCTAAGGTGTTTGGTAAGAACTAACGTATTTTATTTACATAGGAAGTTATTAAATATTATTTATGAGAGAGTAAACATGACTATTCACCTAATTAAATTTCAAATCCAAGTATAAATTAAAGTGTGTGCTTATCTGAAATGCTCATTGGTAAGGATCAGATATTTGTTTCTACTCCTAACTCTGAAACACATACCGTACGTTTATACATGTATCACTGCTAGGAAGGCAGTAACCAACTACAGAGCCGTAGGGGAAATAAAAACTTTGAAACATTGTCAGTAGAAGCAGTTTACTAATCTCTAAGCATAAAGTTACCTGTAGTTCACTCAGGAATTAAATATCTGTCTACCTGGGTGCACTCACAGAGGTAACTATTCTCACATGTTTTGTCTTAATTATAACTGAGAAATTTTCATAGTGAGTTTTTCCTCGGGGGCTTGTTTACAGATTTGACTAAAAACAGACCAATGTAAATCCAAGTGTTTATAAACATTCACATCTCTGGAAATCAACCAATGCCTGAAATTTTAAGTACTGAAAAATGTGACATTTCTACCAACAAGGTGTATTTCAAGAGCATAGAAAGATAATATTTTCCTCAAAAAAAAAAAAAAATATTTCTCTAAGTGGAAGAGCTATAGATACTGCTGCTAGAGATTTTCTTCTGGGTACCCTAGCTGAGAAATGTTGGATTTATTATTCTCAAGTGCTTTACAGTATTACCAAAAATAGGATTTGTATTGAAAGAAGGATAAGGGTAAATTTACTTATTTGTTAGTGTATTTTCTTTCTAGTTAGTGTATGTTTGAGATACACAAAGGATGGATGTTGACTTTTGGATTTCTTACCATATTCTAGACCAGAACTGTCTTAGAAACCGAAGAACTATCACTGATTACATACCTCATATTTATTTGGTGCTTATTCATGTGGCAATTACCATACCAAGTCTTTCCTAGATAATTTTATTTAATTTTACCAAACTCCCCGGGAAGTAGGTGCTATTATTATCTCTGCTATATAGATAAAGACACTGAATCTAAACAGGTAACTTGCTCAAAATTTCATGGCTGATGGTTCTCAAAGCTATTTTTTTTCCATCACCTCCTTCCTGACTTTATCTCTTTAAATTTAACCTGCATTTATTCTCTACTTATTCTATGATTTCTGTTTTTCTCCTTTCTTTCACTGCCAAATCTTAAAATAAGTATGTAAATTTTGCTCAATATCTCCATTTCTTCATCTACCACACACCCTCAATTCTTTACAAGATGGTATCCACTCTCAGTAGTCTTTCACAGTATAGACCATATTTATTGAATTTTTAAAATGCAGTTTTCCAAAGCCTCAGAGATTCAGTTACCTCAGTTTGGTAAGTCTTTGGTAGAGTCTAGGCATCATAGGTATCAGCATTATCCACAAGTAACTGCTGTAGGTCTCTTTTCCTCAAGCATTATCATTTCCAATTGTGTTTTTCACAATTTCTCTCTTTTTTTTTTTTTTTGGACTGTTGTTGCTTATTCTCTGCGTGATCTTGAACAAGTCACTTTAACTTCCTGGGCCTCAAATTTTAGAGCCCACAATTTAAATGTAGTTTCATGTATTTATTTATTTCTATTGAAACAACTGATTATACATGTTTGTATAGTACGGAGTTAACTATGAATACTTGTGTACGGTATGTGATGATCAAATCAGGACAATTAGCATATTTATCATTATAAAACATAATCATTCTTTGTGTTCATTAACCAATTTCTTGCTAACCCCCCACTCCCTTTCCCACCTCTAATAACCACAGTTCCATTCTCTCCTTCTGAGATTTCTAAATCTACACGGGTTTGTCTTCCTATGATCACTTCTGTGTTGATTACTCTAAAGCTACCTCACTGTCCATCTTCATTAACCAATTTCTTGCTAACCCCCCACTCCCTTTCCCACCTCTAATAACCACAGTTCCATTCTCTCCTTCTGAGATTTCTAAATCTACATGGGTTTGTCTTCCTATGATCACTTCTGTGTTGATTACTCTAAAGCTACCTCACTGTCCATCTTCCCACCTCATCTTTGAGATCCTTTATCTATAACCCATGACTCCTACCACTACCTATGGAGGAACGCTTCTCTAATCTGGCTCTATAGTACAGGTTTGTCTTCTGATTTCTCAATCTTTGTGTGAGACACCTTACACAAAATCTTTCCCTTTGTTTTCCACAGCCTGCTGAAATTCAGTATATCCCATCCTTATCTCATTGTCTCTTTTTACACCAAACTTACTTCTCCTCTATCCAGCATCCTAGATAATGGTGTTACTAACCCAACTGAGAAACATGAGGCCCCAAGCTGAATTCTCCTCATTCAGGTCCCACATCAACCAGTCAGTGTCAATTACTTCTCCATACTGAATTTAGCTCCAGCTCCACTTCTTCCATCTTCCATTACTGTCTCTATCATCGTATGCGGCTTAGACTTCATAGACCTATACAGTGATGGTTCTCCTTCTTCCACCTTGCTCCTCACATTTCTATTTTTAATATTGCTGCAAAAGTAATAATTTTAATATATAAATATAACCATATCCCTCCAACTGATCAAAAACTTTTAGTGATCATTCCCCCCTATCTGTAGATCAAGTGTGACACCTGGGCCTTTATAATTTGGCCTGTATGATTTCATGACTATATAGTAATCTCCTGTATTTTAAACCTGTCCATATAAGCCACTTATCGATATGCAAACTCACCCTGCAATTGAGTAGCTCTTTCCCTTACACGTAATTCTCTTTTCCTTGGATGTTTTTCTCCACTTATCTGCCTTACTTATCTGGGATACTTCTACTCCTATTTTAAAGCTCAGCTCAAGAGTCTTTTTAAATTAAATTATTAAATTATTTTTGGGCCAGCCCGGTGGCGCAGTGCTACAGTGCGCCGCTTGGGAGCGCGGTGGCACTCCCGCCGAGGGTTTGGGCCAGCCCGGTGGCGCAGTGCTACAGTGCGCTGCTTGGGAGCGCGGTGGCACTCCCGCCGAGGGTTCGGATCCCACATACAGACCGGTTCCCGCTCACTGGCTGAGCGAGGTGTGGGAGCAACACCGAGGGTTGCGATCCCGTTGCCAATCCTGGTCCGGTACGGGCGCGACACTGAGGGTTGTGATCCGTTGCCGGACACGAAAAAAGACAAAAAGGAAAAAAAAAATTATTTTCTAATTTTTCCAGGTAGAGCTTTGTAAATTGTCTCACATTTATTAGATATTTAGTTTATTTGAACATTCCCAATATCATTAGTTTAATCATTTTCTCCACTTACAGATGAGGGAATTAAAGCCCAATGAGTTTAAGTACCTTGTCCAAGATCACCCAGCCAAGTAAGTAGCAGAGGGAAGAATCGTGCCTGGTGTGTCTGACTCTAAAGCTCATGTGTTTAACTACCACATATTAACATCTTTTAATTTAAGTGTAATTGTTCTAGTATAGCCACTGCACTTTGTTCATACCTCCATTTAAGGAATTATTATTGTATATTACTTTTTTAAAAAAACTCAGTGTTGATACATCGCTGGATTTTCAAACTCTTGAAAACAAGCATCTCATCATTTTTATCTTCAGTGACTACCTTGTTCTTTGCTCAGCACACAGTAAGCAACTGATGGATATTATTTAAATAAAATGGCACATATATACACACACACATATATATAAATTTTATAGTAGCATTTGTAAAGATGGAAATAGCATTAATATATGGTTACAATGCTATGAAAATTTGTAAAGTATATCTTTATAAAAATATATTTGGCGAAAGTCAGTTATACTGAGAAAATTGTGCCATTTTGATTAGTAAAGGAAATGCATTTTTCCTTTACATATAATTCCATTAATCTATTCAAACTTTAATTAGATTCTAGTTAAATTTGGGTCATTTTCTTCTTTCTTGACTGTCTTGTTCTGTAATCCTGTGATGTTTTCTGCAAACCCAGAATAACATTTAATTTTTTAATCTCTGCATCACTTGGTTTGCTTCTTAATAATTATTTAAATTGTCATTTCAGTTGAACTACCACCAATAGTTGTTCGATGAGTGCTTTATTGAATGGAAGTATCTAGCTATATATTCACAAAGACTGATTCCTTTTAATGGGCAAAGTAAAAGGCTGTTTCCCAGATTCCCATGCAGTTTAGTTGAGGCCATTTGATTGGATGTGGCCAGTGGAATATTAGCAGAAGTGATACATATTACTTCCATCTCTGGTCATAAGATTTTCTCTGTAGTCCTCAATTCTCTCTCTTCTTCCTGAGCTGTATGATGAGCACATGAAAATTGATGCATACAGCATCACAAAGTGGAAGAAGTATTATTCACCAAGACATTGCTTGGAAAAGAGCCACCAAAGGGAGACAACTGGCCATCACTGGGTTGTAATATGAGCAGGAAATAAACTTTACTGTGTTAACCAACTGAAATGTGAGGATTTACCACAGTATCATTGAATATACTATCCCAATTAATACATTTTTCAGAAATTAATCCTTGAGATTCCAAATCGAGTTTCTTCTTGAAAATCACCACTTAACATTTCTCCCTGCCCCTTTACATTGTAACTCCACCATTTATTCCCTACCTATTTTCAGCAGTTATTATAAACTCTGTTGAATGAAATATTCTCCATTTTCTTAATATTTTAAATACCTTATTTCACATGTCTCTTTGTGTGACCTATACCTTGTCATAGATGCAAATACACTCTTTTTACTAATCTAGTTTATACTACTTCATTGTAATTCTGTCTTTCAGCCTTGTTGGTGCAAAACTGTGAATATTTCTTACCATTTATTTTTTGCCCTCACTGTTTGACTACCCATGTTGTCATGCTTTCATCAATTTATACCGCTTTCATCGATTTATACTGCTTTCATCGATTCTGAATTCAAGCTCTCTAATCTCAAAGAAAGTTTCGTCATAAGAAAAGAATTGTAAAATCTTACCTTGAGTTGTCTTTTATTAAAGCTTCTAAATATCACTCCAATTTGGGTTTCTCAGCAGAAAAACCCTCTGTTTCTCTAATTGAGGTAAGTACCCATCTGACCAACATTTCTTCTTCTCTTTACCTCTAAATTCTTGCTAACTATAATCTATTCTCTCCTTTCTTCCCATTTCTTCTCAGAAACATGGGTCAAAACTTCATTTTAGGACAAAGTTTGCCTCCTTATTTTTGATATTTCACCTCTCAAATCCCCCTGGGACTCCATTTATTACTGCACCAAACAAACTTCTCTCTTTTCCTTTCTTCCATTTGGAGGTGTTGACTTCAATTTATATTAGAGTCTTTCCTTAAGGCTTTTAAAATATTCTGTACACCATCTTTAAGCTTCTCAAAAGTGTTCTGTACTGTGCAGATATAATTATTTACCAAATACTCTACTTTCCGTAGCCATCTGCTCTCTTTTTCAATGTCCAATTGAAAACACACTACTCGATGTCATTGACAACTTTCTTTATCATAGTACACCATCTTTAAGCTTCTCAAAAGTGTTCTGTACTGTGCAGATATAATTATTTACCAAATACTCTACTTTCCGTAGCCATCTGCTTTCTTTTTCAATGTCCAATTGAAAACACACTACTCGATGTCATTGACAACTTTCTTTATCATATTTTCTCAGTCATTTTCCTTCATTTATCTTCATCATTTGGTAATAAATGATCACATACTAGATTGACTTTTCTTTGACTTTTAAGGCAAAGCAACACATGGATCAACCTTAGACTTGTATGGTCTTCTCTATTGCCTGTGCCTGTTGTTTTAGCTTCTTATAATCTACATTGATCAGATACAGTTGTTTGGCAATTATAAGCATATTCTCAATTAACATCAATACTTTAGCTATCCAAGTAAACACCTGATTGGAAAGTACCTATAAAATAGAGAAAAAGGAGAATTTTTAAAATTATAAGAAATCTTGAGCATTTTTTTTCTAATTACTAAGTAGTGATATTGGGAATAAGAAGGATATTCCTCAGATTATAATGAAATGAAAAATATGGTTCCATTTTTGCATTTCTTAAAAGTCATCTGAAACTGTTTTTATATTTTTAAAGCTGTAATGTGATAAAGAATAAATAAAAGTTTGAATTCTCACTTATTTAATTATAAAAAATACACATATAAAAGATATCATCAAAGAGCAGTGTGCTTAATCAAGTGTGACCAAAACAATGAGAGTTCCACTTGAATTGTTTTACCAGATTTGCACACAGCAGCAGGAAAGATGTATAATGACAGTCTAACTATACCTATGCATTCTCACTTCCTCAAAATTATTTCTCCTTGAAATTTAGTGTATGTAAAAGGCACACAAGCAAGAAACTAATTTAAGGCTGATATAGCTTCAAACAGATCTCACAATGTAACTGTGAGAGATGTAACTGTTGGGAGCAAAAAAGAGTTTTAGGAAATACAATACCTTAAATACAATTTTCTTTTCTAGAAAAGAGAAGCAGAGATATACTTCTCAACTATGAGGCCAACATTACCCTTATACCAAAACCAGGTAATTACATTAAAATACAGCTAAAGGCCAATATCTCCTACGAACATGGATACAAAAATCCTCAACAAAATATTGGGAAGTCAAATGCAACAAAGGATAAAACATACATACACCATGATCAAATCAGAATTATTCTGAACATGCGAACATGGATACAAAAATCCTCAACAAAATATTGGGAAGCCAAATGCAACAAAGGATAAAACATACATACACCATGATCAAATCAGAATTATTCTGAACATGAAAGAAAGGTTCAATATTCAAAATTTAATTAATTTAATCCACTAAATCAATAAACTAACAAATAAAAAGCATATAATCATATCAAATGATACCAAAAATTGGACAAAATCCAGTACTCTTTCACAATAATATTTTAAAAAGACTCTCAGCAAACTAGGAATAAAGGAGTCCTCAACTGATAAAGATATGTACCAAAAAAATCTACAGTTATCATACATAATCAAGAAAAATTGGGTGATTTTCTCATAAAATTAGGAGAAAGCAAGAACGTCTCCTCTCACTACTGCTATTAACTTAGTACTGCAAATACTAGCTAGTGCAACAAGGCAGGAAAAGAAAAGACAATGTGTACAAATTAAGAAGCAAAAATAACTGAATTTGCTTATAGATAACATGATTGTCTGGATAGAAAAGCCCAGAACATTGGGGGTAAAAGAAACCTCCAGGAAGTATTAAGTGATTATAGCAAGGTCACAGAACACAAGGTAAATATACAAAATTCAACTGCTTTCCTACATACCAGCAATAAACAATTGGAATTTGAAATTCAAAATACAATATTATTTACAATAGCATCCCTCCAAAAAAAGAAATTCTTAGGTATAAACCTCACAAAATATAGGATCTATATGCAGAAAACTATGAAACTCTGATTAAGGAAATAAAAGATTAAATAAATAGAGGGATATTTGTGTTCATGTATGAGAAGATTCAATATTGTTAAAATGTCCATTCTTCCTAATGTGATCTATACATTTAATGTTATCCCAATCAAATCCAGTAAGCTATTTTGTAGATATGGGCAAATGTATTGATCACCATAGAGAAGAAGAGCAATGCTGGAGTAATGACACTATTCAACTTCATGATTAAACTGTAAACCTACAATAATTAAGACAGCAGAGTGTTAGCAAAAGAATGGATGCATAGATCAGTGAAACATAATAAAAAGCCATGATATAAATTTACATGAATACATTAAACTAATCTTTGACAAAGAAGCAAAGGATAATCTTTTCAAGAAATAGTGTTTGNTGAACATGGATACAAAAATCCTCAACAAAATATTGGGAAGTCAAATGCAACAAAGGATAAAACATACATACACCATGATCAAATCAGAATTATTCTGAACATGAAAGAAAGGTTCAATATTCAAAATTTAATTAATTTAATCCACTAAATCAATAAACTAACAAATAAAAAGCATATAATCATATCAAATGATACCAAAAATTGGACAAAATCCAGTACTCTTTCACAATAATATTTTAAAAAGACTCTCAGCAAACTAGGAATAAAGGAGTCCTCAACTGATAAAGATATGTACCAAAAAAATCTACAGTTATCATACATAATCAAGAAAAATTGGGTGATTTTCTCATAAAATTAGGAGAAAGCAAGAATGTCTCCTCTCACTACTGCTATTAACTTAGTACTGCAAATACTAGCTAGTGCAACAAGGCAGGAAAAGAAAAGACAATGTGTACAAATTAAGAAGCAAAAATAACTGAATTTGCTTATAGATAACATGATTGTCTGGATAGAAAAGCCCAGAACATTGGGGGTAAAAGAAACCTCCAGGAAGTATTAAGTGATTATAGCAAGGTCACAGAACACAAGGTAAATATACAAAATTCAACTGCTTTCCTACATACCAGCAATAAACAATTGGAATTTGAAATTCAAAATACAATATTATTTACAATAGCATCCCTCCAAAAAAAGAAATTCTTAGGTATAAACCTCACAAAATATAGGATCTATATGCAGAAAACTATGAAACTCTGATTAAGGAAATAAAAGATTAAATAAATAGAGGGATATTTGTGTTCATGTATGAGAAGATTCAATATTGTTAAAATGTCCATTCTTCCTAATGTGATCTATACATTTAATGTTATCCCAATCAAATCCAGTAAGCTATTTTGTAGATATGGGCAAATGTATTGATCACCATAGAGAAGAAGAGCAATGCTGGAGTAATGACACTATTCAACTTCATGATTAAACTGTAAACCTACAATAATTAAGACAGCAGAGTGTTAGCAAAAGAATGGATGCATAGATCAGTGAAACATAATAAAAAGCCATGATATAAATTTACATGAATACATTAAACTAATCTTTGACAAAGAAGCAAAGGATAATCTTTTCAAGAAATAGTGTTTGAAAAATTGGGCTTCCATATGAACACACCCAAATTGCCACAGACCTTATTGCCACAGGACAATTAGCATATTCATCATTACAAAATGTAATCATTTCTCTGTGTTGAGGACATTCAATCTCCTCTCTTCTAACCATTTGATAACATGCAGTAAATTAATGTAAATTATAGATGCCTAGCTCAATTGTACATCACTAGAACTTATTTTCCTAACTAGCTGTTTAGTGTCCATTAACCAATTTCTCACTGTCTTTTATCCCCCTCTCCCTTTCCTGCCTCCAGTAGCCACAGTCCTGTTCTCTCCTTCTGAAAGTTCAATTTATTATTATGATTGTCTTTCCTTCTTTCTTATTTATTTATCTATTTTTTATCTTCCACTTATAAGTGAGTACATGGGGACTGGATAAGGAAACTGTGGTATATATACACAATGGAATACTATTCAGTCCTAAAAAAGAATGAAATTCTAATTACCTTAAAATTGATCATATACCAAAATATAAATGCAAAACTATAAAACTACTAGAAAATAATATAGGATAAAACTTAGGTGAACTTGGGTTTATCAATGATTTTTTTTTTTTTTACTTAAAACAGCAAAATACCATCCAGGAAAGCAAAAATTATTAAGTTGAACTTTATTTAAATTAATTTTTTTTCTGTGCTAAAATCACTGTTAAGATAATGAAAACACAAGTTAGAAACTGGAAGAAAATATTTGTAATACACATATCTGTAAAAGACTTGTATCTGAAATATGCAAAGAATTCTTAAAACTCAACAACAGAATATACAGATGCCAAACAAGCACATGAAAAGAGGTTCTAAATCATTAGTCTTTAGGGAATTCTACGTTAAAACAACAATGAGATATCCCTACATATGTATGTGAGCAGCTCAAGTCCAAAAACACTGACAACACAAATTGTTGTCAAGGTTGAAGAGCAATTGGAGCTCAGATTTATTACTAGTTGTAGTACAAAATGTTACAGCCACTTTGAAAGTTCAGCAGTTTCTTACAAAGATAAACACATTCTTACCTTAGGTTACAGCAAACCCAATCATAGGTATTTACTCAACTAATTTGAAAACGTATTTCCACACAATAACTTATGTCCACACGAAAACAATTTATAATTGCCAAAACCATAAATCAACCCAAATGTTTTTCAGTAGGTGAATAGATAAACTATGGTACATCGATGCAATGAAATATCATTCAATACAACAGATATGAGCTAT